>NC_142928.1:129308650-129356150 GCF_046866305.1 Octopus bimaculoides
AACATAGAAATGGTATTGCTATTGATGTTGTTGAAAATGGTGGTGGTGGTGGGAACGATGACGATGGCGGCATTGCGTGGTAGCTATAAAATAAACATGAATTCATAAAATTTAAATACTGGAAAGATTACATTATAGATATGTTGTCAACACAGACGAATTCACATGTACGCACACATCCTCATGCACATACTAATATAGACACGTTTATATACACACACGAACAACCACATGTACAACGATTCTGTTTAATGTTTACTTTTCAAATATATGTTTGCGTTTTCATTTTATATAGATGTACGTGCGAGTATATACATATACTTAATATATATATACGCTTATATATATATATATATATATATATATATATATATATATATATATACGTATGTATGTATGTATATATATGTGTGTGTATCTATATAAGCACAGGTAAATTTATATATATATATATATATATATATATATATACTTATGCATAAATATACATCTATATGCAAATGTGCTATTATATATCCAACTACATGTGTCTGCACGTGTACGAGCGTGTGTGTCTATACATATACATACATGCATATATATAGTGAGAGAGAAAGAGAGAGAGAGAGAGAGAGAGAGAGAGAGAGAGAGAGAGAGAGAGAGAGAGAGAGAGAGAGAGAAGTAGAGAGAGGAAAATCGGATGAATGCATGTATACACATTTACATATATAAAATTATCTACCAACATAATTTGAAACACTCATTTATTCATAAATATATGTATGTTGAGCAGCTTTATCACACGCACGCACACACACACACACACACACACACACACACACGCACACACGCACATACACACTCACATTATATGACGCATACACCATATGTTTATGTGCGTATATACATGTGTGTGTGTGTTTGTGTGCATATGTGAATATATAAGTCTTCACATACATCATACGTATATAAGTGCACGTGTGTATAGGTGTGTGCGTGCATGCATCTCACTGTGAAGCAGTTTATTCAGAAGAAGGATAATATCAATTTGGTGGTGGTGATGATGGGGAGGTTACAGTATTTATATATTGCATCGTATAGTGTGAAGAAAAGCTTCCTTGTTAACCAATTTCTATCGGGCCAATCACTGTTACACGTTCCTTACGATGGTTACGGTGATATCAGGTTTCTGTGCAACTCGGTCGAAACAAACATCACAAGGGCTTCATTTAAGTCCTCCGGTTTTGTAAGTAATCTAACTGATAGTGATCAACGAAAGAGATACACGTACATTCTCTCCACCCGAAGCATAAATATATTGATTTCAAATTTTTTGCACAAGGACAGCAATTTCAGGGAAGGGAGTAAGTCAATTACGTCGACCTCAGTGCTTAACTGGTACTTATTTCATCGACCTCGAAAGAATGAAAGGCAAAGTCGACTACGGTAGAATTTGAACTCAGAACGTAAAGACGGGTGTAAATAATGACTATAATGAGGACTTAGAGCGTTCAAAAACACGTCCGTCGAACTCCGCAGATAATAATAATAACAATAATAATAATAATAACAATAATTTTAAAAAATGATAATAATAATAATCCTTGCCAACAACAAAATGAGACTATCGATCATGTTGTCTCCTTGTGCAGAAATAGAAATTAGCAAAATGTGGAATCTGAAGACGAAAACAATACCTATTGTCATAGGTGCCCTGGGAATGACAGCGAAACGGGCTGATTACTACCTAGCTCAGATACCAGGAAACCTCAAAATGGCTGAAGTTCAAAAGATAGTGCTCATGGGAACTGCCCATATCCTACGTAAAATACTGTCATTGTGATCTCAAATTTTAAAACAAACACATAATTTTTTTATGGTTTCTTAAACATTCACTTGAACAAAACTGTACAAATCCAAATATATGGTGCCCTAGGCATAACACCTACATGAACTTCTAACTTGTTGTCTCTAGAGGTCTCTGGGTGAGACTTGGATCCAACTTGTACAAATGCAAAACAAAAGTCAAACATAAAATAATAATAATAATAATAATAATAATAATAATAATAATAATAATAATAATAATAATAATAATAACCTGTCTCCCTACGATCTACAAAGCCTTTACTGCAATAATATCGCAGAGAGTGAGTAAACACCTGGAAAATAACAACCTGTTTCCAGAAGAGCAGAAGGGATGCTGCAAGGGCTCATACGGCTGTAAAGATCAATTATTGATTAATAAAGCCATAACTGAAGACAGCCGCAGAAAGAAGAAAGGCCTCAGTATGGCCTGGGTGGACTACCAAAAGGCTTTCGACAGTGTTCCCCACACGTGGATTCTGGAAACACTAGCCATAAACAAGGTGGCACCAATTATCATAAAATACATAGAGCACTCAATGAACAAATGACAGACAGTACTACAGCTCCAAACAAAAGAGGGACTTGTGAAAACGAAAGCCATCCCCATTAGAAGAGGAATATTCCAGGGAGACACGCTCTCTCCACTCCTGTTCTGCCTGGCACTCACACCTTTAACAGAATTGCTAAATAGAACTGGATGCGGTTACAAATGCTATGGAAAAACAGTCAGCCACCTTCTATATATGGATGACCTAAAATTATATGCAAAAAACGACAAAGAGCTAGAAACACTACTACAGACAGTACACGGCTTTACCAAGGAAATAGAAATGAAATTCGGATTAGAAAAATGTGCCAAAGCAACCCTGAAAAGAGGAAAATTAGTTAAAAGTAGCAATATAACACTAGATAAAGCCAATGAAATAAGAGAACTAGACGAAAGCCAACCATATAAGTATTTAGGAGTCAATGAACTAGATAGGATACAACATACACAAATGAAAGAAAAAATAAAGAAAGAGTACTATAGACGAGTTAGATCAATACTAAAAACAGAGCTCAATGCTAAAAACAAGATAATGGGTATCAACACTTTAGCTGTCCCAGTTATAAGCTACAGCTACAACATCCTTAACTGGACACTAAACGAACTATGTAAAATAGACAGGAAAACAAGAAAAATAATGACAGGATATAGGATGCACCACCCAAAATCTGACATAGAAAGGCTATATATACAACGCACAGAAGGTGGCAGGGGTCTTATACAGCTAGAAAACTATTATAAAATAACCACCATAGGACTGCAAAAATACCTACTCCAGAAGCAAGGGAAACTAATACAAATAGCCACAAAACACGAGCAAAACAAAAAACTGTTTTCAGTATTTAAGGAAGCTGACAAATACAAACAAGAAATCAATCTACCTAACAAATACGAAGAAGAAGAAGAAGAAACAACAAAAGCTATAAAACAAATGAAATCCAAACTAAAACTAGAACAGCAACGGACCATGATAAAACGATGGCAAGAAAAGCCCCTACATGGTAAATACTGGGCTAAACTAAATGCGAAAGAAATAGACAGAGAAAAATCCCAGCAATGGCTGAGAAGCTCAGGACTCAAAGCAGAGACTGAAGGATTTTTAATTGCTGCACAAGACCAAAGCCTCCCCACCAGAAATTACCAAAAACACATAATGAAAAGAAATATAACAAGTAACTGTAGAATATGTGGAGATCGACAAGAAACAATAAATCATATTATCTCTGGCTGCCCAGTCCTGGCTAAGAAGGAATATATTCACAGACACGACAGAGCTGGGACCCATATACACTGGAAGCTATGCCAACATTATGGAATAGCAACAGAAAAAAGATGGTATAAACACACGCCAGAAAAGGTCACAGAAAACGAGAAAGCAACCATACTCTGGGATATGCCAATACACACAGATAGAGAAATTAAGGCAAATAGACCAGATATAGTTGTCAAAGATCATGAAGGAAAAAAATGCCTTCTAATTGATGTTTCAATACCAGCAGATGACAACGTTTCTCTAAAAGAAATGGAAAAACTTTCAAAATACAAAGACCTGGAAATAGAGATAACTCGAATGTGGAATCTAAAAACAGAAACAATTCCTATCATAGTAGGTGCCTTAGGTATAATAAAAAAAATATTCAGACAAATACATAACAAAAACACCAGGACTTACAAATATATATAACATACAGAAAATTGCACTACTGGGTACTGCACACATTCTACGCAAAACACTTTCAATACAGTAAACATAAGAGCACCACAGCAAACCACAGCACATACCCAAGGCGCACAGAGCTGCGCTCGGTAGTGAAGTGAAAGCACGTTATAAAAATAAAACTACTGAATAATAATAATAATAATAATAATCCTTTCTACTATAGGCACAAGGCCTGAAATTTGAAGGAGGGGGATAGTCGACCCAGTACTTAACTGGTATTTGATTTATCGACCCCGAAAGGATGAAAGCCAAAGTCGACCTCGGTGGAATTTAAATTCAGAACGTAGCGACGGGCTATCAGGCAGTGGCTCTCATGGCTTTTGATCTTAACTAATTGGAAGTGTTACATTGTTTTGTCTTAGTATAAAAGATGGGCTAAAGCAAATATTCTGCTCAATACCACAGATTTGCTTGTCAGTTGTTTGACCTTAACCAGCTGAGCATGTCCCTTAGTGGCTGACGATATGTGCATCTTTGATCACGAGCAGAAGTAGTGGGGGAGCATCATAGCCAAGTGTTGAGAAGAATTCAATGGGGTTTGAATAATTCACCTCTAGAAACATGGGGGGTTTTGTTCATCATCCTTAAAACAACCCTTATTCAGGGACCTCTTGAGTGGGACGGGATACTCAACCTGAAGAAAATTCTAACTGGGCCCCACCTGTAAGGTCATGCGCTGTTTATCTTGATATGAGATCACCATGTCGCGCACATATGGTAGTGATGCATGTACCTGATGTACCCTTATCAGACGGGTAGTCATGATGGGTATACTGGGCTTCGTATATTTGTACCGCAGTGTCACTTTGATTTCATGCATTACTCTCTCTCACTCAATAATAATAATAATAATAATAATACTTTCAAATTTTGCCACAAGGGTAGCCATTTTGGGGGAAGGATGAGTCGTTTACATCGACCCCAATATTTCACTGGTACTTAATTTATCGACTCTGAAAGGATGAAAGGCAAAGTCGACCTCGGCGGAATTTGAACTCAGAACGTAGCGACAAGCGAAATATAGCTAAGCATTTCGTCCAGTGTGCTAACGATTCTGCCAGCTCGCCGCCTACAAATAATAATAATAATAATAATAATAATAATAATAATAATAATAATAATAATAATAATGATGATGATGATGATGATAATGATGATGATGATGATTTAAAAGGATTGACATAGCTCTTTACAAAGGTAAACAGACAAGATGAAGAGCACGATGCGATTGTAATAGATATTTTATTGGTTGGACGATATTTCGACAGCAAGCCTGTCTTTGTTGAGTTCAAAATAAAAAGTGGTAAAAATTGAGTATCATGGAAATTCAAATCTAAAGTATGAATGAGAGCAACCAGCGTCCACACGTTGATGGAATGACATCATCAGTCTTTAAATTTCAATTTTATAACTGGCGAAAAGAAAAAGACAGAAGAAAATATGAGAAGAGAAAGCGAAAAAAAAAAAAAGGAAATAAGAAAGGAAAGGAAAACGAAATTTGATGATATTCTCCTGCTATTTTATTCATTCCTCCAGGGCGTGATGTTAATAACTCTCAAACATTTTTCCTCATGCATTTTGAGCACTGAAAGGGAAGCAGATTCAGAATATTTTCCAAGAATATGCACTTTTAAGTCTTTTTCAAACTTGCAGCCGTTTGAAACAAAATGTTCGCCAAGTTCTGTCGAACAATTGTTATTGTGTCTGATGTCATATCTGTGCCCATTAAATCTTTTGTTTAATTGCACAAGGCCTAAAATTTTGGTGAGAGGGGACTAATCGATTACATCGAGTCCAGTGTTTTACTGGTACTTAATTTATCGACCCAGAAAGAATGAAAGGCAAAGTAAACCTCGTAGAGAAGACGAAATGTCGTTAAGAATTTTGCCCGGCGTACTGACAATTCTGCCATCCCGCCGCCTTATGAACACAAATATATTAAATTATATTTTACTACATAAAGAAGGCTATAATTTCATTGTTACTGTCATCATTCTACTCGACTTTTTGAAATATATATGTGCGGTTGAGCTGTTAACTATAGTAGACATATACATAGACATATTCACACCGACACGTATGTGTGTGCACGTCAGTGTGTGTATGTCTGTGTGGTTAAGGTGTTACACTCACGGTTGCAAAATCGTGCTTTCGATTTCCGGATCGGGTAGTGTGTTGTGTTCTTGAGTAAGATCTTTTATTTCACTTCATTCTGCAATCACTTCGACACCTAGTCTGTGGCACACCGCGCACCAGTACTGGCAATGTATATTTATTTACGCCTTAAATATAATATAATATAATATATATATATATATATATATATATATATATATATATATATATATATCATAAATATACAGGGATTAGAATTGAGTTGCTTCTCCAACATAGTATGTTGGAGAAGCAACTCAATGCTAATCCCTGTATATTTATGATGATAAATAGTTTTACCGATAAAGGTTTTTTCATACTGAACTACTTGGCAAAATTGTTAATTATTAATTCTATTACTAATTGACGATTCCCTGCCCTTATTCTTGTATATATATATATATATATATATATATATATATATATATATATATATATATATATATATATATATATACATGCATACTATATACATACATATACATATGTGTGTGTGTGTGTATACGCACTAACGATTAAGCATGAGCAGCAGGTGAAGCACACTAGATTATGTACAAAGTAACGTACCTTTTCACCAGCTATTGACTGAAAGTTATGACAATTTCGGTTCATTAACAACAAAAGAATCCTCTTGTTTCTTCTATCCTTGATGGTGACTAAGACAGTTCAACAAGTGTATGTAAGTACATGAAAAATTACATCAAAAATGAAATGATATGTCTTAAATCAACAGAACTTGCGAGAAGGGTGATGAAAAATATCAGTGTGGTCATTCGACTAGCGAGGAAAGATAACTCAACACGCTTGGAGAAGCAACTCGGTTGTTAAAGTGCAACAGAGTCTTTGACATTCAATCACAGCTGGTGAAAAGCTACGGTAACCTTTTTTGTAACTTGTCCTGTGTTTTATTGGTTGTCAGTGACATCTCTAAATCTGATTTATTGCGATTTTTACTTCCATTCTCTGTTTTAAAACCTTTTCACTTCTTTGTCACTTTCGATTGACGTTAAAGTATCACACCTAGAGTAATGCTACTTACAGGATGCAAATTATTACGAAAATCTAAGTAATATTACCTTTATTATATCATTACAGAAATTAATTACGGTACTAATATACATCACGCAGTAATAAAATATCCCTTAAAGTCCTTTCTTTAAACATAATATCACAGGTTTGCGAACGAAAAATTGTTCAATTTTCACCTGTTGATTTCAAGAATTACAAGGAAAATTATCCTATCAGGTATAGCTTCTTCACATTATTGATCATTGCATTTTACCATTATGTCTGAATATAACCATTGTGTTTTATCATTACTATTCATTGCCATATTTGAATAGACTATAACAGTATAAGTAGTAGGTGGGGTTAAAGAAATATTTGTGCCTGTTACGAATGGATGTGTCTAACTTGAGTGCGAACCCCTAAGTCTCACTTGCGAGAGAAGTGTAGCTCGTGGCTCGTGGGGTCTCCACGTCCAACACTACATCCTGTTTTTCTCATTTTGTATATTACGTTCTGCATCTTGCAATTCATGTCTGCATTTACTTTGAATGTGTGACCACTCTTAGATTCTAAATGTTTGTTTCCCTCTATATATGTGTAGATGGGGTTACTGCAGATCCCACATCTATCATCTCCACACTCTTTTACAAAGAATTCGGTTTTATTTTCTGATGAAAATTTTGCTCTTGTTAGTTGTTTTTTCAGGTTTTTCTCTTGGCGTTTAATGTTTTTTATGCAATATTTGTTGAATAGGTTTCCCATTTTGGGGCTTTGTAGGACTATTGGTAAGTTTGAATGTATAATTTGAAACATGTTGGTAACTCCAGGGCTGTGTGTGTTTAAGAAAGGGATAATGTTTTCTTTGTTTTTTTCTCTTTTGGAGTTCTGAGTTGTGTGATGTCCAGTTTCATTACTCTTGAGATTCTGTTTTTTATTAATTTGAGTGGGTATTTCTGTTCTAGTAGGAAGATTTTAAGTTTATTTAGTCTTATTTGGCGAGTTTGTGAGCCGGTCACTATGCTGCATATGCGTCTTGCCATACTACATGGAATGTTTCTTTTTATGTGGGATGGGTGGCAGGAGTAGAAATTTAAATATTGGTGTGTGTCGGTTTTTTTGTAGTAGATGTCTGTTGCGACGATGGAGTTGTGTATCTTGATGTTGATGTCTAGGAAGGGAAGTTCGTTGTAGTTGGTATCTATCGTGAAGTTGATAGATAGGTGCAGTGTGTTGAGGATGTTGTGGAATGTGCGTAGATCTTATTTGTTCCAAAAGATGAAACAGTCATCGAGGAAGCGTTTCCACTTTTTCTTGATGTCTTCTCTGAAGTCGTGTTCGAAGACGTTCCCTACTTCATCGTATAGTTTGTTCTCAAGGAAACCTATCATCAGGTTGGCATATGAAGGTGCGAATTTCGTACCCATAGTCATGTCCTTTATCTGTCGGTATGTCTTGTTAACTGAGAATGTGTTTTCTTCAAATATTAATTGAGTGGCTTTGGTGATAAAGTCTGTTTTGAAACGTTTATCTATGAGTTCCCTGTATTTTTCTACCCAGTGTTTTACCGCTTCCAGACCCAGGATGTATGGTATGTTCGTGTATAAGTTTGTGACATCGAAGCTTGCAAGTATGGTGTTTTCCGGAACCGTATTTGGAATGTGTGTGAGGAAGTCTATGTCATCCCTTATGTAGCTTGGTATCAGTGGGCATAAAGGTTTGAGAAGTACATCTATGAAGTGGCTTAGTTGCTGTGTTGGCGCTTAGGGCCCTGCAACTATTAGTCTCATTGTGAGGTCTGCGGGCCTTTGTATTATTTTATATAGGCTCCTCTGTTCATTTATGGCTCTCTGTATTTCAGAGCTTTTATGAACTTTAGGTAATCCATAAAAATTGCTTTCTTTGGTTCTTGAGTTGCATAAATAGTCTTTCTCCTTGTCTGTAAAGGAGTCCAGGTATTCATTGACCAATGTTCCAATTTTTTTTTAATGTTGCTTTCTCCGGTTGTGTTGATTCCTCTTTGTTGTATGTCTGGTTGTTAAACATCTCCAGTATCTTTTCTTTGTAGTAATCTGTATCCATAATTACTATTGCCTCCCACCTTTTTTTTGTGTGTGTATGTGTTTGTGTGCCTGTTTATCTGAAAGGAGTGTTAATGGAAAAGAGATGGAAAGAAAGAAGGAAGAAAGGAAGAAGAAAAAATTGCGTTTACATCTATACAGCTGGTCAGTTCTTTCAATAGAAGTTAACAAGTTGGTTAATAAAGGTAATTTTGAAAGATGGTGATGATGATAATAAACCCAGACAATATTTTCAAAATTACTTTTATTAGCCAACTTGTCATCTTCTATTGAATGAACTGACCAGCTGTATAGATGTAAACAATTTTTCTTCTTCCTTTCTTCCGTCTTTCTTTCCTTCTCTTTTCCATTAACACTCCTTTCAGATTCACAGGCACACAAACACCCCCACCCCCACCCCCACACACGCACACATACAAACACAAACGCACACACACAAACACACTCTCTCACTGGACAATGATGATAATGACTTTGAAAAATAACTTTTACCAAAACAAGACCCCCGCCTTAGAGTAGCCACCTGGTTTTGCCATTTTTAAAGGCCAAGAATCAACTTGTCAGCTATTAAAAGAACTGACCAGCTGTATATATGTAAACATATTTTTTCTTCTTTCTCTCTTCCTTCTTCCTTTCCTTCTCTTTTCGATTGACACTCCTTTCAGATACACAGGCACACACACACACACACACACACACACACACACACACACACACACACACACACACACACACACACACACACACAAACACACACACACACTCTCTCTCTCTCACTTTCTCCCCATTCCTCACCCTCTTTTACTACCCTATATATCTCTCTCCACTCCTACACACTCAATAATATAAAAATTCAAATCTCCAAAAATTTAAATCTGAAGATTCTACTAGAGTAGATGCAAGCGCTAATATATGATTTATAAAAACATGTGACATATTAATAAAAATCTGTAAATGTACAACCATCCAGATCTCTGAGTACCTTATTCTTTCTAATATATAATACCTGTACATCACCTCCAAACCTCCTAATATATATATATATATATATATATATATATATATATATATATATATATATATATATATATATTGTTACATTTCAATGCTTCTTTAATGATATTATGTATACATTTAGATTGTAAATTAATGTATGCTGTTAAAAAATGTCCCCTTCCCGTTTCCTTACAGACCTCTGTATCATTTGAATCAAGGATGTCTTCTCGATGTGCAGCAAGACCGGAAAATTTGTTACCTTTGTGGCGAATTTATGACTATGAAACGTCAAAGAAACATTATTAAATTTGTCAAAATCTTTCTATGTCTACTTTAGTATGAAATTAGTACAATGGACAAAATATACAAAGAAGACTTCGTTTAGGGTTCCAATGATATGAAGAGAGTGTAAAAATCACAGTGATGACTGCTGCTTTTGCTCGTGTAAGGTGCAGGAACAGAATTCCAAGAGTGGGGAAAACAGTGTTTATCCAAATCGTCCATCTGCATTACTACCTGTTGCCCATGAATCAGATGTTCTCGGTCCATCACCACTAGAAAACCTTCAAGACACACTTGAGTTCTGAGTCAGAAGGTAGAAATAGCAATGACAATGAAAACTTCAATAGCAGTGAAGTCGAAGAACCTCAACTATTAAACTAATGAATCATATGATCTAGTGAGGGACTAAGGGCTTGCAAAGGGATCAGCAAAGGTTTTTTAGGTTTTCAGACTTAAATCCAAGAATCTTTTAGCTCCTCGTGCATCATTCTGTTGGTATCGTAACCGTGAAAAAGAATTTGTTCCTTATTTCGCTTAAGAAAATTTGATTTATTATACATATCCATCAGGACTAATACGAAAGTTTGGTATTAATTACGGCTCTGATGAATGGAGACTCTTTACTGACTCTTGAAAGAGAAATCTTAAAGCTGTTCCACTGCATAATGGTATAAATATGATTCCGTCTTTTTTGGCCACTCAGTGATGGAAACACGAAAACTTGGTGTCACTTTTACACGAAATTAAGTTCAAAGAACACAAGCTGATGATCTGCAGCGACTTGAAAATAATTTGCATGTTGCTTGGACAGCAGTCAGGCTACAGAAAGTTTCCTTATTTCTTGTATGAGTGAGACAATAGAGACAGGAACTTCAGTTGGTCTAAAAAAGAATGGCCATGTAGGGGTACGCTTACACCAAGAACAAAGAATTTCCTTCGAGGATTTTGGCTGATCCGAAAACATACAAAAATTATGGTATATTTTATGATTAAATTGTGAGAAAGCTTTAGGCAATGGGAAAGAGCTTTTTTGATATTTTGAATTAACACCATAAAAATATATAAAGCAACATACAATTATCAAATAGCAAAATGTTCCAGTTCGCAGACCTGTGTAATTAGTGTTAAGTGATCCTCCATTTTGTCGAATATTTTATTACGAATGTAAAAGAAGTATTTAAATACGCATCAATGAAGCACGTCTTTTGATTTAACGGGTGCAATCAAATAATTACTTTTAATATTTTGTTGAATTATTTTTGTACTTTTGTTGTTGTTGATTTCTTTCCGTTGTTGTTTCTGGCGTTGTTTCTGATAGGTATTATTTTGGGGGCAATTTAGAATGAATTTTTGTGTTATATTTATTTGTGGTTCATGTTTCCGTTGCCGTTAAATTATTATTTCATTGTTGTTGATAGTTTTTGTGTTATTTAATATGAAGAGTGCGGTTATATCAGACCGTTTATTTCTAGCTGATGTTGTGACTGCAGGGGGATGCCAAAGTGAGATAAAATAATTCTTATCACTATAAGCATAAAATTTGAAATGTGGGAGGGGCTAGTCAAGTACATAAATCCCAGAACTCAACTGGTACTTATTTTATCGCACCCTAAGGATGAAAGGTAAAGTCGACTTCGGCGGCGTTTGAATGCAGGTTGTAATGAGTCGGAAGAAATGCCACAAAGCATTTTGTCCGGTGTGCTATCGAAGCTGCCAGCTCGCTGCTTAAACGTGAGATAAAATAATGGTTTCTGATTTAATCTACGTAGAAACGACGAACGGCAAAGTTGACTTCGGTAAGATTTGAACTTAGAGCGTAAAGAGCCTGAAGAAATATTACAAGGCAATTCCCCCCACCCCCCCCACACACTAACGATTTTATCAGTTTACTGTCTTGATGTATGATAGGGTAATGGTTTTAGGGGATTAGTCGATAACACTGGCCCGGATACTTGATTTTATTGTCTTTGAAAGGATGAAAGTCAAGCTAATATCCGTGGTATCTGAACATGGAATTTAAAAAGATCCAGATCGATCATCGCAAAGGAGCTTTTCTCGACGCTCCTAACAATTTGGTAGTTCGCCGCCTTATGGTGATATGAATAAAATAATAAGAATTATTCACTTGATAAATGATATCAACACTTTTGTGTTTTAGCTATGATAATTTTAAACATGGCAGTATTATTTATCATAGCTAAAACATCATGTTTTAGCTATGATAATTTTAAACACGACAATATCATTTGCAGCAATAATAATTTTAAACAAATGAAAAACATTTTAGTTTAGTACTCTAAGTCTGTCATTTACAGTGAGTCGACTTAATGTTATATTATGGGGGAGCAAATCAGTAAGCACAAAATAATTCAATGATGTAAACTATAATCACACAAAAATAATTCTTAGCCGCACCTGATAAATTAAAACAACACATCCTCCTTAGAGTTGGGTATAAATTTTTACACTGAGATTTTATCGTAATTTCTCCACTTCACATATATTTGGAGATTTAAAACCCTGTAGCAGTTTTAAAATAACAAAATAATTGGTCATATCTAGAGTTAAATATAAATTTACGCAAAGAGTTTTTATCGCAGTTTTTCCGCATATATTCTGCATTGTTTATATATTCTCGTATAACAGGATCCATGAAAAAATTGTGGGTATGCGTCACTATCTAATCAATCTGAGGAATTTGATAGGAATTGCTTACATTCTTTACAATACATGTAATTTTGATTTACTGAGAAGTATTCAATAACGAAAGAAAAACAAACGGTAGAATTGTTTTCCCTGTCGTTTTTATATCCACATGATGTTTGTTGCATTAAATTTTTACTTTATCTTAAAATGGGTCCGAGGGGAGCCATACTTGTGCTACTAGAATTTGGGATGCTCGAAAATGCATGCAACCAATAAACTGATTCAAGAATAATCGGTCTAAAACATTCAACCAAATGTCTGCACATAAACTTCAGCAAAGATAAAGGAATCTGATTCTGCCAGGCAGAACAGACTGGTCAGCCTCTATCATACATAGAGTTGAAACTTCAGAGCGAAAATGTTGAAAAACGACTCAGCTCTCTCATCTAAAGAGAATTCGGTTTTCAATTGATATTCCAGAGCAAAGGGACAAGAGATTCGGGTAGTTCTCTTAAACACATAGGAATTGACTTTCAAGAGAAACTAGAGCCCATTTGAAAAGCAAGCACATTTGCAACAAGCTTGCATTGCAACTATCTTATAGAAAAACCGAACATCAAGTCTTCCACAATTGTAAAGAATTATAGTTGTGGCTGTTTACAAATTAAAAACTCACTTATATGGATATATATGTGAAGGTAATGAGCACAAAAAATAAACACAGGGGGCAAGTTTTAACAAATACTACATTAGTTTAACTCTTAAAAAGAAGGGACTGCGTCTTGATGTTCCTGATGCTAGTCCTTCACCAGAAGAAAGATAGAGAAATAAAAGAATGAAAAAAAGTGATCGGAAAAATAAGAATGAGAAAAGTGGTTGAAAGAAAACAGAAAGGGGATTAAGGACCAAGTGGAAATGCAGTTCTTTTGGAGGAGTTAGAAAGAGAGGAGGACGCGGTGTGGTGTGTGCATGTGTAAGACAGATATCCTTGTACAGACAATGGGTAGAGGGGAGGTGCGTGTATGATGATGCGAGATGATTTTTGCTTAGCACGTGTATGTATGTAGAGGGGTGCAAGAATGGGAGTATATTGATGTGGTTGGGAGGACGATATGTAGGTGTAATCGTATTGTGCGTGACAGGAAAGTGTAGAGGGGTGATGGAGGTGGGCTACATTTTTCTTTCTACATTTTTCTTTCTACATTTTTCTTTCTACATTTTTCTTTCTAGAACAGCCAATACAAAATGACAATATTAATTATGAAAAGCCACATATGACGTCGGTAGATCTAAAATATTAGATGGCTATTTATCCTATTCCTGAATTGTTATGAAGTATATCGCATATTAATCATGACAAATTATTTCCAATTTGAAAGCTTGCCAACATTTTGGCTTCTGTGCTGCTTTTCAATTCGTCGCATGGTTCTTTGCCTTCCATTTATCTGTTTGTCTGAATGCTTCCTTCCTTCCTTCCTTCCTTTTATTCTTTTATTCTTCTTTGATCTACTTTTGTGTTTCTTTCATTTTTTCCTTTCATTCTCTCCTTATTTCTTTAATTTGCTTACGGTTTCTTACTCCGTTTCCATTCAATTATTTCTTTCTCTCGATCTTTCTTTCTTTCTTTCTTTCTTTCTTTCTTTCTTTCTTTCTTTCTTTCTTTGATTTCATCTTCTTGTTTTATTTGTATGTTTTCCCTTTCATCCTTCATTATATGATTATATTAGTATACTTTTTGGAAAATTTATTCTACCATACGTATTTTATATATGTCTCTCTCCCCCTCCCTCTCTTTATCTATGTCTATCTATCTATCTATCTATCTATCTATCTATCTATCTATCTATCTATCTGCCTGTCTGTCTTTCTGTCTGTCTGTCTGTCTGTCTGTCTATCTGTCTATCTATCTAAACGGAGAAGAACTGGGACGAGATAACGAGAAGGGTGGCCACTCTAGCCCGGCAATGGGCCGAGAGGAAGCTTTCCCTGAAAGGTCGGGCGGAGGCGGCGAACACGTACATCGCGTCCGTCATCTACTACCGCCTGACCGTCGTTCCTTGTCCCGACCCTACCATCACCAAACTGGAGCGCATCCTCTTCCGCTTCTTGTGGAAAGGAAGCGTTCCGATGGTTAGGCGATCCGTTTGCTGCCAACACCCGTTAAAAGGAGGACTGGGCATGCCGTGGTTGATGATGCGCAGACACGCGCTGAGACTGCGACATCTCCGGCTCTACGTAGACAGCGGTGAACAGGTGTGGTCACCGTTTGTGCGGCGCGCTTTCCCGTAGCTCGTCTCCATGACCGAACTGCAGTCGTGGATCAAGAAGAGGCCGAGGAAGGGCGAATGGCACCGCGAGTGTCGCGCTGCTCTTCGGCAACTCCAACAACCCGGGTCAACCTTGAGCGACTGCATCACAACTAACGCATTCTATAGTGGATTAGTGGAGGGAAGGTACGACGACGATCTCGGGGCGAACCTGGGCGTCGACGAGGAATACCTGACCCGCCTGTTTAAGACGACCTTCGGGCCGGGACCTATGGACAACTTCCAGAGATCCCTGGCCTGGCAGTGCTATCGAGAAGCACTACCCGTTCGGGATAAGCTCTACAGGCATGGCTCGAGAAACACGGGGCCGACCTGTCCGAGATGCCGGCAGAGCGACGAAACCGTTCTGCACGCACTCGTACAGTGTCCCACCATTTCCGAGCTGTGGGCTTACGTCGAACAACTGCTATCGCGTGTGGGACGAGTCGGTCTATCAGCCGAGTCTATCGTGAATATTGTCGCGCCTCCTTCCTTTAAACGGGAAGGAAGAGCTATTTTCATCGTACTTGTGGCTATGGCGAAAGAATGTGTATGGTGGACGCGTCTGAAAGGTCTAGAGACAAAGACTTTCCTCTCTGGGCAATCTCTCATCAACTTCTTCAAGTATCACCTGAAGAGGAAGTTGAGAGTAGAAAGGGAAGTCTTGTCTAGTGAATGCTTCAAAAAAAGATGGGTGAATGTAGCAAGGATGGCACGTGTGAACGAGGGAGCCATCTTGAGCATAACCCTATGAACAAGAAAAAATAAAAATAAAACAAAAAGGCAAAAGAGAGTCACTTACTGTTATAGTTTCTTCAATGAGAATATTGACCAAAGTTACCGTGGTCTTTTCCGTGGGCTTTTCCTTCCACGGCTAAACCTAAACTGTCCTCCCCTCTTTTTACACGAGAACATTACTGTGTGATACACGATCCCTATTGATCGGCCTTTCCTTTTCTTTTTTTTTCGATCCCTTTTGATCGAACTGCCCCTTTTTCCCTTCCTACGATCCCTTTTGATCGACACCACCAATTTTTTTTTTTTTTTTTTTTTTTTTTTCCTTCCTTCCCCCTCCCAAAAAGAAAAGTTCTACATTGTATTTGTCCCATCTTCGTTGAGCCCTGTGTGGCTAATAAAAGAAATGTATCTATCTATCTGTTTATCTGTCTATCTCTATATCTGTGTCTATCTATATATCTATTTATGTGTCTATCTATATATCTGTTTATGTGTCTATCTATATATCTATTTATCTATCTATCTATCTATCTATCTATCTATCTATCTATCTATCTATCTGTCTGTCTGTCTGTCTGTCTGTCTGTCTATCTGTCTATCTGTCTGTCTATCTGTCTGTCTGTCTGTCTGTCTGTCTGTCTGTCTTCTAATGTATTTTAGAAACATGATTTGTATTTAATGCAGGTGAGAAACCAAGAAATATTTTAGTCAATATGAAAGTTATATATGGGTTTTGCAACAAACCTTTGCTTCAGAAAATTTTCGAACAATTAATATTTCTTGTAGGCGTACTTTGCTTGGAGATACAGGCATTAATAAGAGTTTGACTCAGTTTCACATTATTTTACGATCTCATGGCAAAGAACATGTGAACTTTAGCAAATGTTTGGAGATAATCACCGAACATCTGATGAGGTGGACGTTTTCTGTGCCCACGAAACTTCAAGCAATGCGGTGGTGAGTCAAACTGTGATTATATATATATATATATATATATATATATATATATATATATATATATCAGATAGTCAAAGGGTGAGGGAGAGAGAGATAACTATATTTAATGTGGTTGTTTAACCTGTTATTCGATTAATACAACTAGACTTCTGATTTCGATTCAATCTACTGTATTCCTCAGAAGAAAGTGCGTGACACTGTGGAGAAGTATCAAATAAATATCAACTGTTGCAGTCCAATAGCTAAAAGGGCATTTCCGTATGTGCGAGGACATGAAAGTGTCCCTCCCTTAACTAGAATTGCACAAGAGTACTGGATGTATTTAGTAGAAGTTAGTACGTTTACTGCAGATAACATTGACTAGGATGCAAAAGACTCGTGGTTTTGAATTTTAATTTATATTACTCGCACGAGCACACGAGTACACGCACGCACGACAGCACGCACACACACAGACACACACACACACAGATACACACACACACACACACACACACACACACACACACACACACACACACACACACACACACACACACACACACACACACACACACACGCATCTTCTATCTTTTACGTTTCTATCATTAGACTGCTGCCATGCCACAAAATGGCGAAAAATCGATACCCATCGCTCCTGAATGGGACATAGGATGAGTTTTCTCGCCTGCCTATGACTTCAGGTGTTTTAACACCCGGCACTTTGAGAGAGTCATCACCACTGCATTAAAACGCAGCCTACCGGCGGGCAGGTTGGTGTTCGGCTTCTGAAAGCCGTGAAAGATAAACAGACCAGTGCACTGAGAATGAAATTGATAAAAAGAGCTACACGCACCACGACAGAAATTCTAAAAAAAAAAAGAAATGTTTTTTTCTTTCTCTCCACCTTTTTCTCTTTGTTCTCCACTTATTTTATTAAAACTCAACATCACTGAACTTTCAATAATGTACATTTGTTATGATCTTCACCAAACATTTACATTGATATTACTATCTATCCCTGTGAAGCCCAATGAAATTTCTGTGAACATTTGACCACTTCATGGCTTAAACATGTTTGCTAATTTTTACCTCATAATTTTAAACTCTCCTAATCCCACCTTTTTTTTAAAATATGTACTTGTACCATTGATAAGCCCAAAATTGTCGCAACTAGTTTGGTATGTGAATAAATCTTTTTAAAAACGACTATACGTATTTTAGATTCAGGTGCAAATTCTCCTATATTTTCTCCTAGGTGGGAATACACTTCTTCTTTCCATATATATGTACGTATATATATATATATATATATATATATATATATATATATATATATATATATATATATAATGTATGATGAATCTCATCAATTTCGTTAAAAATGGAGGAAACAAGTTGTTAAATTTTTTAAGAAGTTTAATTAAAAGTTATAGATTTTAACAACTTATTTCCTCCATTTTTAACGGAATTGATGGGATTTATGGAACTTCATTTACGCCTGTAAATTCCCAGCAAAGTATGAAGAATCAACATTAGAAATCTTTTTTGGAAACCTCCAATTAAAGGACGAATCCACATTCAACCTTTATACACATACACACACATCATATATATATAAAACATGCAAAACGGAAAGACAAAATAGTTCCTGAATTGGAGATAATGTCGCCTGCAGGTTTGGATACACAAGTAAAGAAATTTAATCCATTGTTACTATCAACATATATTGGAAATCTTGTCATGATTTTTACAGAATTTCTCTTTTCAAACATTTTGCCATTTTTTTTTTCGAGATTTCTTTCATGGTTTAGAACTAAGATTCCAGGTTTAGTTATATATTCATAACACGATGACAAACCGAATATTAAATATATTATAAATATTTTAGCACTTTGATTCAGTATGTAAAGACGAATTTTATTATTTTTAGTTGTTGTTTATTGTTTGTTTAGCCTATTTTGAAATTTTTACTTGAGAAGAAACAGAAAAGTATACAAGGATATCTTTAAAGAAGTTACTCTATTTTAGTGGTAAATTCTATGGATGTTGCTTAAGTCGATACAGTTATTATAAATTGCAAACTAGAGAGAAAATTTTAAAACCCGATTCTATATGTTCGGCATGCTGAATGAACAGATATACTTTTTGGAGAATATATACTCAGTCTGAAAATTTTAGTTTGATACTTGAGATAACAGAATGGTTCGTATGCAAGTTAGTGACCATCGAAGTGGTGTTTTTGACTGTATATTCATATACAGTCTATAGAATTTGAACAGCTAGACATACACTTGAGAATTGATAAGGTAAAGGATTTTGGCTACATGGACAACATTTGTACATGCATAAATTGTAGCAGTTAATACCGCTGCAAATACCGTATTTACTCGTGTATAATGCGATAAATTAAATACAATACCAATTAATTTTTAGGTACAAAACATGACAGTCATATTATATTCCTGATCACATTGTACTCAAATGAAACTAACCTACACTAAAGATATCAAATGGATGAACACTGTCTATCAATGTTGGAGTCTTTTATATACAGTCTTTTAACTTTTATCTTTTGTTTCATTGAACTGCACTCATGCTGGGGGTATCGCACTGAAGGGATTTAGTCGAAAGAATCGATCTCAGTGATTATTTTTAAGCCTGCTACTTATTCTATCGGCTTCTTTTGACAAATCGTTGATTACGGGGACGTAAACAAGTACACGCGCGCGCGCACACACACACTCACACACACACACACAAACACACACACACACAAACAAACAAACAAACAAACAAACAAACACACGTACACACATATGCACACACATACACACGCGCACACATATATGGGGAGAGAGAGTGAGTCTAACCGTCAGATACCTCTCTCTATTCGATTACCGGATGCAAAGTTTTGATCAACTACATCTTCCAACATTATGAAGTAAATCCGAAACCTCAGAAGCAGTTGTCGGACTCGTAACGCCTTCTCCCTTCTAATTCTTTGACTATATGTAATCTCAGTAAGTTTGCTCAATAAAAAAAATATATTTATTTATACTTGATTGTTTATCATCTGAAAATTTTGAGTCTGCCTTCTCTTTTTACATGTATACATGTATATATATTTTGTACATTAAAACCCAAGGTTTTATCCGTTTATTTGAATCATTGTCTCCGTATCTGCTCACTTAGATTCCGCTTACAGCTCTTTACCCTGCTTATTTGGTCCTCGATGAAGATATCGGAGTGTAAGTTCAAATCATTTGAGAGCTACAAAGTGTTTTCTATATTCAGGCTCTCTCGATCTCCTTTGTTAACTCTCTCCATCTCCTTATATATATATATATATATATATATATATATATATATATATATATATATATATATATATATATATATATATATATATATATATAACCGTCTAATAAATCTACTCACAAGGCTTTGGTCGGCTTCGGAATATTATGATAACTGCTTAAAAGAGGTGCGCTTGGAATATATAAATATCTAACCTCAGCCTTGTTAAAATGATTCTATGGGGAACTCCAACTTAGTCGACCTGACCATGTAACACACATACACGCACATCCTGTTATCTTTAAAACAAGAACCATATTTTAAAACTGCTTTAGAATTTAGGATATATTCCAAGTATTCAATGACTTAAATAGGCCATCCGAAGTAATATTCTCGATATCTGAATTAGTGCATATTTGGCACCCTATTCATCAGCTTGATTTGATATACAGTTATTTTATTAAATAGTCTACTTTCTATATCCATCTGGTTGATATATGTATTTTGTGTGTGTGTGTGTGTGTGTGTGCGTGTGTGTGTGTGTGTGTGTGTGCGTGCGTGTGTGTGTGCGTGTGTGTGTGTGTGTGTGTGTGTGCGTGCGTGTGTGTGTGTGTGTGGAGACGCATGGCTTAGTGATTTAAAAACTGCTTTAGAATTTAGGATATATTCCAAATATTCGATGACTTAAGTAGGCCATCCGAAGTAATATTCTTGATATCTGAATGGCTGCATATTTGGCACCCTAGTTATGTAAGTTGATCCTCTAAGTTTAAGGTACCAACCCCATAATGTAGACGCATGTAACAACCTTGTTTAAGAATATCCCTTCTAAGCCATTCGTTCTCTTAGTATTCTAACAGCTGTATTTCTCCAAGCCATTTCCTTACTGCACAATATAAATATTGATTACTTTTATTGGAGATGAAATAGAAAATACAACTAAAGACAAAATATGTTATAGATTTGTTCAGAAAGCAATTATATGTCATTTCTATTAAATTTCCACTTCAATTCCACTAAATATTTCATTTCATAAATTTTTAAAATAGTACATCACTCAACTGTCTTTTAAATATCTACTTAAGCTGATTATCTTCAATTTTTCTCTGTTCATTTAGTTGTATTGCATGAATAATTTTAGTTAGGAAGCAGAGATTTGGACAAGTGATTAAGAGAAAAGAAAGTTGCTTCAGGTTAGCGTTATTCTGAATTAATAAGACCTATCGACATTCTAGTAGCGTCATTAATCATGTCTCATTATTACCTACACTATTAAGGAGGTGAGCTGGCAGAATCATTAGAGCGTTGGAAACAGTACCTTGCAGTGTTTGTTACATCACTTTATGTCCCGAGTTCAAATCATGCCGAGACTATATTTGTCCTGCATTCTTCCAGGATCAATGAAATGAAGTACTAGTTAAATACTTAGGTCGATGGAATCGGTTAATCTTTTTACCCTTTAGGCATAGTATAAGGTGGTTAGATTGGCAAAAATGTTAGAGCATAAGGGAAAAAAAATCCGTGCAATATTTGTTCCATCTCTTTATGAATTAGGTTCAAATCCGACCATGGTCATCGTTGCTTTTTAGACATTCGAAGTCAATTTAATCGGACAAACTCCTTTCCGTCAAAACTGCTGGCCTTGTACCTGAATTGGAAACAGTTACTGTCTACATTGTTAGTTTGCTGCCATGGCGTTCATGCGTTCGAGTATTCCACTTTGTAGCTCTCAACTTGGAACGAAATCATAGCGAAATTTTCAACATCAAGAAATAAGTTCGATTTTGACAGTATCAATAGCGTAAATTAAGGGGTAAAATCGAAGACATAACCGATGCTATTTTTCAGATAACGTAATCCTGCCCCACAAATCATAAATTCATGCATCAAATTCGAAATAAAATTTATGAAACGTAGAATTTCAAAGATACTTTATATCAATGTAGCGAGAGTAGATGTGTAAGAGATAAGCCGGTGGCAAATTGATTTCAAGTTGAAAGAAAGCCAATCTAATTTATATAGAAATGAGAAATGAAAGTCATACAGCTTTATTCTTACCTCTGTAAATTTATGGCTTTGTATTTAATGATGACATATTTATTAACCTAAAAAGTAACCAGGCTCTTAGTGATGCCAGTCGACTATCATATTGAAATTTTCATTCAGAACTTTATCTCAAATCATTCCACTTAAATTAACATCGTTTTCCTGCGTTACGTCTAAAATGTATGCATAAATGTATTACGGCATTCCGAATATGATACCAGCTTCCCAGTATGAGATAGTTTTAGAGTTATGCGACATGGTATTTATACTGACATACAACACACACACACACACGCACACATCCTTAGGCACACATACATGATGGGCTTCGGAAACTATCTATCTATCTATCTATCTATCTATGTGTGTGTGTGCGTGAGTATATAAACATATATATATGTACAGCTATTAACTGTTTTAATAATATTAATGATAAAAATAATCCAATTTGACATTGAAAGATGTCCCTTTATCTCTAAATCTCTCTTCATTTGTGTTCTAGAATTTACCAGAATATATAACTCTGTAAAAGACAATGTGTTTTTCTGATCTGCCATTACACTCCAAGGGCCTGTTCCTTTCTTTCTCTCTTTTAATACTTTTATTCCTTTCCAGCCTTCATCACCTTCACAGCTTTTTTTCCCCAAGGATAAATTATTGCACTCGACAAAAAGAGGTGTTTACAATTACTCTTTTGAGACCCACAAAAATCCCCTATATGTCTTCGGAGCAGCAGTAGTAAGTCATTTCCTACATATTTCTCGCTGATTTATAAGGAACTGAGGCTTTGGTGGTGTACTTTCCTTTGAAACACAGCTCTTCTAAGCTGACTTTTCTCGCCAGATAATTCATATCCATAGACGGTTTACTGGAGATAGCTCCAAGGAAAAGAAGACAACCTGGAAACACTTTTTCCTGTTTCTCAGTTGGAAGCTTTTACTCGTTCCTTCGCTTGGTGAATCTCGCACTCGTGTTTGCGTGTGTGCATGGCTGCTGTCGTTAATTTTGTTTATACTTTGCAAATTTGAGTTTTTAGATGTTTAACGATAATTGTTTCAATTTGAGATTGTATCTATTTTATTGTCATTTTCCCCGTTTATCTATTAAATTCTGTTTATCTTATAAAATTCGTTTTTATGTGCTCGAAGATTAAATGACAGTTTTATTTCAAATGGCTGTATCCAATGTTTCTTCCTTTCTGTTATTAACTCTTACTGCTTCTCTGCTGAGGAAACCATAGGGAAATAATTGTAAATACGATAAAGTTACGGAAAAAATTAACATGATAGTTTAAAATAAACATCCTGTCTACCCCAGGTATTGAGATAGACGTATAACCAGTCCAACAATTAAATAATCCAAAGAGTAATAATTTTCAACTTCTAAAACTGATTGATAATCCACCAATTCTAGAATGATTTATAACACCTCTGTATACGAATGATGATGATGATGATGATGATGATGATGATGATGATGATGATGATGATGATGATGATGATGATAATAATCTTTTCTACTCCAGGCACAAGGCCCGAAATTTATGGGGGGGGGGGCAATCGATTAGATCGACCCCAGTACGCAACTGGTACTTAATTTATCAACCCCGAAAGGATGAAAGGCAAAGTCGACCTCCACGAAATTTGAACTCAGAGCGTAAAGTCGAACGAAATGCCGTTAAGCGTTTTTTTCCGGAATGCAAACCATTCCCTCAGCTCGCAGCATTAATAATAATAATAATAATAATAATAATAATAATAATAATAATAATAATAATGATGAGGATTATTGTGTTTTCTTTATTCATCACTAAAGGTTCACAAAAAAACCCACTGGGTTTGGGGTTACATAAATAAAAGCGTGTAAACAGTGGAAACAATAACAAAATGAATTTTAGCAACGAAAATTTCCTCAAAAGAGGAAGATTTTCGATGGTTGTTCGTAGAGATCCCACAAAACTACGGTCACTCTGACCACTTGGCAACTGCGCTCTTCCCATTGTCTTGCGTCAACCTACAGGAGTAGGGCCATTCATTTACAGCATTCACCCACTTTTCAATAAAATTGCTGGGAGACAACACATCACTTTCGTACCCTCACTTTCCTTTTCAAGTGAAACTCGAAAAAAGTTGATGAGGACTTGGCTAAAAAGGAAAGTATCTGCCTTCAGCCTGGTCTTTCAACCTGGTCTTTCAACCTGGTCTTTCAACCTGGTCTTTCAACCTGGTCTTTCAACCTGGTCTTTCAACCTGGTCTTTCAATCTGGTCTGCCCACAACCTCTTTCTCTGAGGCCATCAAACAAATACGGGGAGTGTTCAAAAAGTATCCGAGTTTTTTCCCCCGCCAAAACTAATGTCTTATGGACAAAATCCTTTGGGTACGAGGTGACGCTACCCTTCTCGCGCATGCGTGAAAATTTTTGCGGCGATATGCCGTGTCAGTTCCCGGCAGTTACGACTAGAGTACAGACGTGTAGGCTGCGCTCGTCGGATTTTCGTTTTTACCAAAAGCATCAATCAGAGATATTGCATTAAGTTTTGTCAAAAGCTTGGTTATTTTCAAGCTCAAACGATCCAGATGGTTCAACAGGCTTCTAGTGGTGATGCCATGGGAAAACTCAGATCAGTGGTTGGGACAACCGCTTCAGACATGGCTGCACCACAGTGGAGAGTGCGACAACTTTAGGCTGGGATTCACAAACCGAAACGAGGAGCCCACTGAGAATAACCATCCCAGAAATTGCTCACGGAGTGTGAATAAGCACAGGAGCAGTGCATTCCATTTTAATGAAGGATTTGTGAATGCAGAGAGTGTCGGCGAAATTCATCCCCAAGGTGTTGGCGAAGCAGCACAGGCAACTCCGCATAGAAATCGCGCAGGACAAGCTGGACTGTGCAAACCACGACCCAAACTTCATGAGGACCATCATCACTGGTGACAAGACAAGAGTTTATGGTCTTTGCTCGATGCATTCCGTCATATTGCGTGAAAACGAAAATCCGACGGGCGTGCACTACACCTTCGTACTCTAGGCGTAACATCCGGTAACTGACGCATCTGCCGCCGCAAAAATGTGCACGCATACGCGGGAAGGATGGCATCACCTCCCATGCAAAGGATTTTGCCCACGCGGAATTAGTTTTGACGCGCATCTCGTAAACACTGCTTGCCCTTCGCAGCTAAAGGAAGGTGGCAGGACGATTTTCAGTATGGACTCAGCTGATAGCCAGACCTACATTTGTAGATAATAGTTTTTTTTCTAGAAACTTCTTGTATTTCTTCTGGCGTGCTTAGAAATACTATTCTGCTATTCTTTGTTAATAGCACTTTGGAGTCAACGTTTTATTTTTCCTGACACGTCGATTTTCTCCAGTCGATTTTCTCCGTTCTCATTACATTTATAAATAAGAACAGTCAGTTTCCATTGTAGTAATGTTTGTGTTGGTAGTGGTGGTGGTGGTGGTAGTAGCGGAGTCGGTGTTGGTGTTGGGAACGATGGTGGAAGATGTGCGTGTGTGATTTTAAATCTCATCTTGCTCGTCATTATTGCTTCTGCTTCTGGTGTTGATGTCTGTGATTTTTTTGTCTTGTCTATATGGTCGAAAAATAATGCCAAAATGGCTGTTCCAACCGCCAGCATTGCCCTCGATCTGGGAAGCGATATTGCTATTTTTGTTCTGAAATATTGGCTTTCAAATTGTATATCTCAAAATTCGCCCTTTACGCCCTTAAAGAGTTAATTTTTCAGCAAACCAGCACGCTGTAAGCAAAGCGAGCTGGCTTATCTAGTAAGCAAGCAAAGCGAGCTGGCTTTTCTAGTAAGCAATCCAACAAAAATTCGAATACCAAATAACAAATTTCAAAGAAAACTTGCGAGCCACGAACAAGCGCACCCTCTTTCCAAACACAACGGCACAATGTTTGAAATTTGGGTGAAGGGGACTAGTCGATTGCTTCGACCCCAGTGTTTCACTGGTACTTAATTTATCGACTCGGAAAGAATAAAAGGCAAAGTCGATCTCGGTGGAATTTGAACGTAAAAACAGACGAAATGCCGTTAAGCATTTTGCCCGGCATGATAACGATTCCGCCAGCTTGAAGTCTTGATAACAATGATAAGAAGAAGAAAAATAAGTAGAATGTTGATATAAAATACGCATATGTAACCACATACCAATGCAAATATGATCATGCAAAAAAAAAAAAAAGAAAATTGTTAATCGTTTTAGCCGATTCTGTTTATAGATGCAAGCGTTTTCAACCTGGATTTAATATAATGTAAGAATGTATTTGAATTTAACGATGTGTTATCAATTGAACTTTTAAATACCGTGGATATATTTTACGATGTCTATACGTCAGTTAAAGATATAGATAAAACGAACTAAGAAAAAATTTGTATTTTAAATTATAGTAGATTACCTAGTCATAAAGTTGAAAATTCCTTCGTATTTTACATGAACTTACAGATTTTTTTTAGAAATTTAGGCTCAAGAATCGAGGTGAGTTTTAGAGAGAGTACTATATTATACATAGGCATTTACGATAATTTAAACTATTTTCAAATACACAAGTATAACTAAACACAGCTACACACAACATATTTTACAATGGTTGGTTTCAAGCTTTCAGAGACTCCACCTTCTTTGTCATCTATCCCTCCCCGTTTACGTCAAGAAACAATCATAGTTACTGACGTGTTGTACAAGGTTCTGTGAGAAATCATAACCATATTACTTTCTTTTTATGCAAGAGCCTTGACTTGCGACATGAATTACTTATCAGATACTGGGAATGGAATTATTTAGAAATTCAATAATTCCGAGACGCCATCATGATGCTAGAGATAAGTGGCTTGCAGGATATTTAATGCAAGCTGCATTAAGAAGCTAAAAGTAAATAAAATATATTGCAAGAAAAAAATGTTAGTCGATGGGTTTTAGGTTCTCTTATTTTTCCAAAAAAATTTCCTGCCATTAACTACTACTTCAGCAAGTCACAAAGAGGCTATACATCGCTGATGGAATAAATAAATAAATAAATAAATAAATAAATAAAAAACTCACCTGCAAGAAATAGGAAATAATCTTTCCTCAGACGACTCATCTTAGAGAAAAACTTCGTCTGGCAAAAACTTCGTACTGCATTTACAAAAAGTTGGCTGGTTGGAATGTCTGCATTTACAAGAACATGACTGGTTGAATTTTCACAAATCTACTTAACCAGGATTGACCCGGGACAAAACAACAACAATAATAAAACTAAGCAACCTGTATTAATACTAGCTGAAAAACGAGAAACAGTATTAGTCACCAACTGATACTTTTGCCTGAACGCATATTTAGAAAATTGTTACAACTTTGTAATGTTCGCTGTATTATATATGCTGTGATACACTTACTGGGGGACATTTAGGCGTTCTTTAACACTCGGCATCATGAAGGGAGCTTTCCCCGAATGCAATCCGGCAGTAAATTCGGTGTATAAAGAAAACACATGCCCCTTATATGTGCGACTGATGATATTTACATATATAAAGTGCGTTCAAAAAGTATCAGACTTTACTTTTTACCGCCAAAACTTAAGCAGTGTGGGCAAAATCTTTTCGGTGGAAGATGACGCCACCCTTTTTGCGTGAAAATTTTTGTGCTAGTAGACTGCGTCAGTTCCTGACTGTTACGCCTAGAATGCAGACGTATAGCTCACGGGAGGGTCGGCTAAGATCCTCCAGATCAAACTATTATAATAAAACACCTATCTCTTACGTAGTATCTATCTATCTATCTATCTATCTATCTATCTATCTATCTATCTATCTATCTATCTGTCTGTCTGTCTGTCTGTCTGTCTGTCTATAAGGGGAAGGTTGTATCCAGGCATATCTGCTTATAAGCATATATGTACTTATTATTTAGTCTTAAACATACTCGCAGCGTAATAGCAATAAATCATTTTTTAAAAATCAATTAACTGAACACTCGCAGATTTCGAAAGTGAAACTATTATTTATTCCAGTCACAGAGAGAGAAAGAGAGATAGAGAGAGAGAGAGAGAGAGAGAGAGGGAGGGAGGGGGAGAGAGAGATATAAACACATTTTTCTTTCTCCCTCTAAATTACTCGCACATATGTGAATTCATATCTATCTATATATATATATATATAAATAAATATACGTACATACATACACATATATACATGTATACATGCATACATACGTGCATATATACATATATATATATATATATATATATATATATATATATATATATATATATGAATTTACTTGTTTGCGAGCAATTTAGACATATTCACACATACACACACATACGCACACACATCCAAGACACCTCTATCTTAATGGCTAGAAGCATGTGCATACTGAAGTATTATTGTAATGTTCTGTCGTATCGACAGCTGCTGAAACGGATAAGTCTTTTGAGAACGACGCATTCTTTACAAGGTGTTCACATATCTATTAAAAAGTATCGCTATTCATCTGAAGGATTTGTATATCCACAAACACTTATCATGCTAAGTAAGATACTGTGTTCGCTATTAAAATTCCATATAATAGGAATATATCTCCCGAAAGAGAAATACTCGAATAATTGCATGCGTACAAATATGGCAATATCTGTGACCATCATATGAAAAAAATATTATAGAAGTTGTATGAGTGGGTTTTTATTTTTCACGAACAAATACATGTATGAAGATAATAAAATGACAATTAAATGCTATACGCTCCAGCAAATAGGGGTGCCTCTACGTGGTAGATCAAGCTACTTGAAATAACAGCTAATTCGCTCCCAACCCCCAAACCACTGTGTGGGCAAAGAAAGTCTGGATGTTCATAGTCTTAAGGTCTTTGATCACAAGTTCGATACATCGGAGTTAGCTTTGTGGCTAAACGACAATAACAACTCGTATTAGTACCTATACTGTAGATTAAGGTCGCGTTTAGGAATGATGTTCATACATCTATGAGTTCTGCAGATTTCATATGTGTTAAGTCTCTGCATTTGACCTAGAAAAGTATAACTTTTGAAATAGGGAGAGAAATAATGCATCTTTTTGATGAGCTAACAGTCTACTTTTCTCAGTATTGGCATCGTTATATAACATAATAGATGCCGACGTAATACTAGAAATGGAATAAATGCATACAATATTTATTTCCGTCAGTTTACATTTCCAGTTCAAATTTTAATGAGGTTGGCTTTACATTTCATTCTGATGGTGTTGATCGATTAAATAAACGCTTTTCAAGTGCTGCAGTCGATTCAACGAATAATATTCCACTTTAGAAAATGGAAACTTGTAACAATATCGGAAATCATTTGAAGAGACCTGACACTTTATAATTCCTTTTACCTCACGATATTTGAATATTATCTGCTCTTTAACCTCTGTTGAAGTGACATTTTCGGACCTGAACTATGAACACACTCTAGTTTAATTTCGAGAAATTGATAAATAGTGATTTGTAATCTAAAATTCCTTTAGATAAAACTCTGATCAAATTTTCGAATGATACATATGTACTTCGTGTTATTTACTTAGAAATACAATTATTCATATATCCAATATTAATACTGTTTATCAATTGCATTGTGTGGGATACAATAACGAACAAAAGCAGCTGTTTGCGTTCATGTAAGGCTTCTATCTTGTTTTCTTTTTATATGACAAACATATATCAAGATTTACATATTTCTAACTCATGTTTGTATTGATTACTTTTATGTTTTTGCAGTAATAGATATGTATGTATGTATGTATGTATGTATGTATGTATGTATGTATATATGTATGTATGTATATATGTATATATATATATATATGTATGTATGTATATATATATATATATATATATATATATATATGTATGTATGTATGTATGTATGTATGTATGTATATATATATATATATATATATATATATATATATATATATATATATATATATATATGTATATATATATATATATATATATATATATATATATATATATATATATATATATATATATATATATATATATATATATATATATATGTTGATTGCATTGAACAAGAAAGCAGTAGACACCCATTGTTGTATAGAGTGTGTAGAGTGTGACCTTATCAGGTATAACTATGCTTTTCAGAATATATTGCATACCTGAATCACACAAATATGCTGTCATTAGGTCATAGTATATCTTGCGTTTTTCAGGTTATCAGTAAAACTATTATTAATAATAAAAAAAAAAAAATCCGGTATTCTAGGAATTCGCACAGCATGATACTTAGTGCTGTTGGTTTTTCATGATTTGTTGGGTTTTGCACGTATTAATATTTGGAGTTGAGACTGCGATTCATTTTTTATTTATTCTTTCGTAACTGGAGAAAGGCGTTATTGTTACATTATCGAACTTCTTCTTTTAGAAGTTATATTTAGTGAAAACGAGACCGATATTTATATTCTTTTTTGTTGTGGACCCTGACCTGTAATTTACCAAAATAGCCAGTAGCTATATTTTGTTTTGTTACAGGTGCAGTGTTAAAGGTGTAGTACATACGGTGAGTAAGAGACTGACCTAAAAGCTTTTATACATATAATTTTAGAGTATTGTTAGCTACAAATATCTTTTGCTCTTGTTTCGCGTCGTAAACTACTTTTTTTATTTCGAAAACTTCACTCTTCTTCAGCGTTTGTGCCACATGGAAAACATTTATTAAATTTTTTTTTTCAGTCATTTGACTGCGGCCATGCTAGAGCACCGCTTTGAAGAACTTTCAGTCGAACGAATTGACCTCAGGACTTATTTTTTAAAGCCTAGTACTTATTCTCTCGGATTCTTTTGCCAAACCACTAAGGTACGGGGACGTAAACACACCAATACACATTGACAAGCAGTGATAGAGGACAAACACAGACACAAAGATACACATAGATATATGCATGTATACAACGGGCTTCTTTCAGTTTCCATTTACTAAATCCACTCACAAATCTTTGGTCGGGACGCGGCTACAGTAGAAAAAACTTGCCTAAGGTACCATGCAGTGTGACTGATTCTGGAACCATGAGATTGGAAGGCATTCATAAAATTTGATTGAACTTCTAATTTAAACTTGTCACTGAATCGTGTAAGGAGTCTCTACGTTTGTTTATGTAGATAAGTTGTTGCTGTTGCTTTGCTCCGAATCGGCGATTATAATCATTCTCACATATTCAGCAAGTCTATGATCATATGCATTCTCATAGTGGCTATCCGTCTTATTTCTTTCTTTAAAAATTGTGGACCCCAAACTATAATGTCCAATATATCTTTTTTTTTGTGTGTGTGTGTGTGTGTAAAATGGTACGGTAAGATAGTTAATTACTATTTCTAATACGTCTAGCAACCACGTTGGCGCTTCTTCGTAGTATGCATCAAAGTAAACAGTGCGGGTATAACAACTCCTTTATTTATACTTAGAAAGAGCAAACAATTAAATGCACCCTTCTTTACGGATGAATCATCTACCGTATTATTCTGTTTGTCACGACATGTGTTCAGGTGATACGCTTATAATGACCTCAGCTATGGAATGGGATTGAAGACCGAAACATTTAACATAATGAAAAATAATTTTAAGAACTTTAAATTTAGACATAAAAAAAAAAGCATTTATTAAAAAAAAATGTTCTACGGTTCCTACAAGTGGAAATTATTTTGCAACTTTATAGTGGAGGCATTTGATTTGGCTTTAGAGAAGTACTCTCTTTGTATTCCCTTCGGTCAGTTCCGATGACATTGTCCCCCTCTCGCCTTCCCCATCTATCTATCTATCTATCTATCTATCTAGCCCCCCCTCTCTCTCTATCTATCTATCTATTCTAATTTATAATTATTCACACTTTTAGAGTTAATTCCCGTGATAAGTGGCTATAAAATTAACTGTGATATGCAGTGAAGTACAACTGTTACTTTATGCCAGTAATCTAGTTTAACAAGAAGGGACAGCAGGCGCTTTGTTGTATGATTGGTAAAGCAGTCGCCCGGAATGGGATAAATGAGATATATACCTCGTCACAGAGGTTTGTTCTTTTTACTCTTAGCTTTTGTAAAAGCCTTATATAACGTTCATACATACATGTATATACACCCATATATACATACACGACGGCTGTCGACTATTATTGAAAAATTATCTTATCCTAGATATTGATTTCAAATATTGGCACCAGGCCAGCAATTTCAGAGAAGGGAGCAAGTCGATTATATCGACCGCAGTACTTAACTACTACTATTTTATCGACTCCTAAAGGATTAAAGGCCAAGTGGACCTCGTCGGAATTTGAACTCAGAATGTGAAGTCGGACAAAATGCTACTAAGAATTTCGCCCGGCGTGCGAACGATTCTGCCAGCTCTCCGCTTCATCTTATCCTAGATATTTAAAAACTGACTGTCAGTAATGTCCAAACTGAAATTTAAAGTCAATAACAGCTTGCACGATACTGCTAAGACTCTCGTCTTACAGAGCCAAATTGTCCAGAAACAAGCAAGAGCAAGATCTCCAGTTTTGCAATGAAGTAGGTGTTATTTCAGAATTTCTTTCTCGCAGGAAGAAATCGAAACAAAGACTACGGTGTCTCTCACTCTCAACTATTGGACGACGTTGATTCTACTGAGTTCATTTGTTTTTGGACAGGTCTTGCTTCGCATCCTGCTGGATGTCTAACGAAAACCACCCTCGTTACTAATCAAGCTCGATAGGGTTGTCGGTTCAGTTACCATACATACATTGTTGTTGGCACTCCACCGCTTACGACGTCGAGGGTCCCAGTTGATCCGATCAACGAAACAGCCTGCTCGTGAAATTAATGTGCAAGTGGCTGAGCACTCCACAGACACGTGTACCCGTAACGTAGTTCTCGGGGATATTCAGCGTGACACAGTGTGACAAGGCTGACCCTTTGAATTACATGCACAACAGAAACAGAAATTAAGAGTGAGGAGAAAGTTGTGGTGAAAAAGTACAGCAGGGTTCGCCCCCCCACCCCCCTGCCGGAGCCTCGTGGAGCTATAGGTGTTTTCGCTCAATAAACACTCACAACGCCCGGTCTGGGAATCGAAACTGCGATCCTATGACTACGAGTCCGCTGCCCTAACCACTGGGCCATTGCGCCTCCACCATACATACATACATACATACATACATACATACATACATACATACATACATACATACGAACAGAATCGGGAAATATCAGCCAAATACCAGAACAGGAAATATCAACCAAACACCTGATATGCAAAAAGGACGGAAACGCAAGAGAACCACCAAAATGTGATAAACAATGCAAGCTTTGTGTAATTAACAACGAAGATGTCAGCCACACTATGAGCAGTTGTCCAAAAGTGTCATTGCGGTATTGAGATATGACGTAGCCAAGGCTTGTATAATGAAATCCGTCCGAACGATAACTCTGAAGTCAGAGAATTAGGGAGCCACAGTACGGTTGAGGCTGTAGTCACTCATAATAAGAAAAGGTACTGGTGGAATGTCCCGGTGAAAGCCTCAATAAAACGTAAAAATAATATACCTGACGTATTGATTTGGGATACAGAAGAGAAACTGTGTATAGTAGTAGAAGTCAGTATATGTTAATATAAAGCCAAAGATCAGTGAAAAAGAAAATTCCTACGTTGAACTATCGAGAAACCTACAGTTACTCTACTCAGATTACAAGTTCAGGTTTATACCAGTAATTATTGGGGTACTGATTAGACATGCATGAGAACGCATACATGAAACAAAATATAAAAATGTGCACATGCACTGACTCCAAATACTGCACACATACATACATACATACATACATACATACATACATACATACATACATACATACATACAAAAATACCCTGTTGATGTTGAAATTCCATTGAAGGAGCCTTAGATCTAGGATAGAAACCGGCTCTTTCTCTGTTGATAAGAAATTTTGAAATAAAACTGAATAATGACATACATACATACATACATACGTATATACATACATGCTTGCATACATGCACACGTGCATAAAATTCATGTTGCAACGTTTTTTGAAATGTAAGGTTTTTAAAAAAATAAACATGCAATTTTAATCTCTCTGGTAAAATACAGACAGTGATTATACTCTAGGTTATATCTCAAAGCGGGTAGAAAAAAGTGGATTGTCTGATTAGCTTATAGACTTATTAGACCTTCACCAGTAGCCATCTTCTAACCACACAGTGTTTATTTTTAAGTAATAATTATACCAAAGCACAAGGTTCAGCACGATATTACAGTGCATATTGTGACAGTAGCCAGCCACATATGCAGCACAACTTGTGTTACCCTGCAATTTTTGTTGCTATTTCTTTGATTGAATATCTTTCAGCCTTGCATTTTATATTATAATTTTGACAAAGTATCTGACTACCTGTGAACACAAAACCGCAACTTCGAAGTGCTTCGACGACGAATGTATGTGATGAATATGATGTTAATAAGCAAATACTTTCAAACATACGCAAGGCTAAGCATAAGATTGCTGCTTTTTCCTTGAAAATCAACGCAAACTCAATATCACTTTTATGTGCAAGGAAGCATATGTGAGTCGCAAAATGAATAAATCTTGTGAACGCAATAATGAAATGTCTTATCTATTTACGTTCCCCCGGCAACAACGTTTGCGATGCAGAAATTGAAAGTGCTACAGCCAAATTAGCAAAAGTAACAAGAATTTTGAATCTTGTGGTTTAGAAATTACCAGAGAATGGGTAATAAAATTATTCAGCTATTTCAGGAAAAGTTTAAATGACTTAACCAAGTGAAAAAAGTTCTTAACTTACTTTCCAAGAGGGATGAAGCTGGATTGCGTTGGTAGTAACTAAAAGTGCAATACCTAAATCTTTGAGAATGAGTCCTACACACCTTAAGGAATTTTTTCTATTTTCAGTTGAAAAAAAGCAAACGCTATGCACCTTTCAAAGTTAGCGGTAGTGGAAATGATCAAAAGTCATCCAAGATCGGGTACAGATTTTTCTTCAAGGAATCCCATCACTACTGTTGCAAACGTGGATGAATCTTCCGTGCCCATCACCGTCCTTTTATTTCAAGGAAATATTAATCATCAAAGAAGTAGTTGTTTTCCAGCACCAATCGTAATTTTAAAAAAATCTCTCCTGAAATCGGGTGGGTGCTTATCTAGCCAAAGTTCTACTGCTTTCAGTCGTAATTCATGGGGGGATATTTGTGTAAATGCTGATCACGCCGAAACTAACTAGAATCCTGTCTATATTTACTCTTCCTGGGACGTAGTTTAGAAAGTCCATGTAATCTCTGATGAAATTAAGAACCAATTTACACGTGGTTTCAAGCTTATGTCCAGTTAAAAGAAATCTGACAAAGGTTCTTGGATGACTGCTTCATATTTTGAAACAAAAGTAAGAAAAACTTACAAAATTCCGGAAATTAATAAATGGCAATAATAAATCGATTCAATTCACTCTGGAAATGAATGAAAGAAACTTCCATATTTAGACATTTTGACAATTAAGAAAAACGGGACCTTTACAACTAATCTCTATTGCAATGACACGTATGTATACCTGTACTTTGATTTCTAGATCTTGCCACCTATCTCATGTTAAAAAAAATCTCTATTAGTATGACAAGACATATATGATCAAAAGTTATGAGTTCAAGCAGACGAGAGAAACGACTGGTAGACCTAAAATTATTATTTCAAAAACGAAAATACGTCCAAAAGTCTTTGTAAATCATGTCATATTCAAGGCAAAGGAGATCCCAATCTCGAACTTATGGAGAAATCCTCACAATAAGGGTGAAGACAAAAACAAAAACATAAATATTCCGCTTGTAGTCACATAATTTTGAAGCCATAACGTCTTTCATTCGGTCAAATGATACCTTCCAGTTGTACACCAATTCATCAAGTCTCAGAAAAGTAATTAAAGAATCGCAAATTATCGCAAATTATCGCAAATTATCGCAAATTATCAACAACCAAAGACAACCATCGATCTTAAAAGACTTCAGAAAGTTGAAATTCACAATAGAAGAAGAGATAATACCTGTGATAAAATGTAGAAATTTCCGTTGTTAGACGTGTGACTTAAATGGATAGAGTAAAAACCGCAAAATTCAAGAATGGAAAAGGAGTGAAGGTTAACGCAAATATGAATTGAAAAACAAAATATTTCATTTAATGCATCACATACCCACAATGCAGTGAAAATTACATTGGCCAAACAGGACAAAAATTAATATATCGAGTTAGAGTACTTCAGTAACAATCAGACCTTCATTTGTTTTACGAAAGATAAAAAAAGAATTCATAAGAATTTTACTGCCAAAACAATACCAGAAATAGTCGACTCAGCTACTTAAAACAATTGCCATTATACAGATTCCTTTAGAACACGTGTTTGAAAAGCTGAAAGTAGCGAAAAGCGCTTAAAACAATACGAAAACTTCCTTACAAAACTTTTGTCATTGTTTTTTAAAGATTTTTCGTATCTTTCATCTTTTACTTGTTTCTGACACTGGACTGCGGCTATTCCAGGGCACGGCTTTGAAGGGTTTAATCAAGCAAATGAATTCCAGTACTTTGTTAAACTCTGCTACTTATTCTTCTGCTACTTATATATATACATTATATACATATATACGCTTGTGACCGCGTGTGTATCATTGACGATTTCCTTTCTCCATTTTCCCTTCTTTGGACTTTTTATATATTTCTGATGAAGAGCTTCGCTCGAAAAGTGAAATCCTCTTTCTTTTCTTTCCTTTCCTGAGCGCCCACGTTTTTTCGTATTTTTTCTTGTTTTTTCTTGCTTGTTCATGTTTGGATTGACTATATATATATATATATATATATATATATATATATATATATATATATATATATATATATATATATATATATATATATATATATATATAATATATATATATATAAATGTAGTATATGCATATATACGTACAGGTATGTACATACCTACGTCTACCTGTATATATAGGTGCATATCTGGGTACAGGACATTGCAAACAAAACGTAAACAAAAAGATAATAATAACCAGAGTACAGAAAACACACAGGCCACATAGAGAACATTTTCCTTCATCAGCTACACAGGCGTTTCGAATATATATATATATATATATATATATATATATATATATATATATATATATATATATATATATATATATATATATATATATATAGAGAGAGAGAGAGGCGTGGGGGAAGGAAGAGGAGAAAAAGAGAAAAAATATGAAAAAAGAGAGTTTGGAAAGTAGTTGGCGACGAAAAAAGATTGAAAATAAGAAGCATTTTGTTTCTTCTTCTGTTTCCTAAAGCTAATGGTTACTGACCTATTCAGAACTATTCATCTTGTCTTGAATCTATTACATAATTATTCTTGAACCTAACTCTAGCTTATAAAATGAAAATGATGCAATAAAAAATTATAGAAAAGAGTTACTTCTGAGTCTTAAAGACTCATAGGATCAGCGACCTATATCTCACCCCTACCACTATCACCGGAATAGTAGGACACTGGTAAGCTAACGAGAGAGCTTTTCTACACGGTCGGTTGACCTGCTAGAAATAACGAACAAATCTCCCTCAAATCGCTTGTACTCTATTCTCAATTCTCAAAACGTGAAGGATAACGCAGCTTTAGATATGCAAAATAATACATATGGTCCTAGACGGAATAGTTTTGCATATGAATCTCTTAAATCAGAGCAGATCTAAGTCTAAGAAATAATTGATCTTTTGCAGGTGGCTATTTCTACATAGTATTATCTGAAATCAGTACTGCTATCCAATTAAGCCCTATACATATTCATCGTCGCAGTATACAAGCTTGAAGCATTCAATGATATCATGGGTTGCATGTTTGCAGCTGGTGTCAATGGCCAAAATATAAAACCAATGAGGCTTGTATTTCTCAATCATTGACACACTATACAGAACAAGTGATAAGAAGCTAAATACTGGCATAGAGATTATACAACCAGTGTTCTATCGATTTGTTCACATATGACACCTTTAATCCAGAAATGACACATATGACACCTTTAATCCAGGAAGGAATTGGTAATAGTGTTGGTTTAATATTTAAGCAATTACCATACTGTGCCAAAGTTTCCAAGTTTTACTGGAACTACTTAAAGTTTAAACAGATACAGCACTTAGCGTTCTTTTCCCGAATTCTGTCAGAAATTTTCTGTGAATTCAACTGGCGGCGAACTGGCAGATTCGATACCACGCAGCATTTCGTCCGTCTTCACGTTCTGAGGTTCAAATTCAACCATTCGGGGTTGATAAAATAAGTACCAGTTTGAGCACCGGAGTCGATGTAGTCAATTCACACACTCTCCCGAACATGTTGGTCTTGTGCCAAAAATTTGAAACCATTACTACTAATCTTTAAAGATTTTTTCTAATCTCTCAAAACAAAGGCTGGTTAAGAAGCAGTAAGAAACAAATACAAAAACGAAAATGCATACAAACACGTGCACAATACATACATATACATACATATATACATACATATATATATATATATATACACATATACATATATATATATATATATATATATATATATATATATATATATATATATGCGTACACACACATATACGCATACATGTATGTATGTATGTATGTATGTTTGTGTATGTTTTGTGTCTGTGTTTATCCCCCCGCTAATCGCTTGACAACCGGTGTTGGTGTGTTTGTGTCCTTGGAACTTAACGGTTCGACAAAAGAGACTAGTAAAATAAATACCAGCCTGAAAGAAATATAAGTACTGGGGTCGATTCATTCAAGGCGGCGCTCAAGCATGACCGCAGTCAAATGACTAAAACAAATAAAAGATAAAAGATATATATGAAGTATGTACGAGGTGCCTTCCAGACGTTTTGAGACTTTTTCAAGAGGGACAATTTCAAAAAAGTACAAAACTCTAATCTCCTTCAAAGTTGGATCCTTTGACTTCAATACACTTGTTGTAGTGCTTCAGCCATTTGTGAAGGTCCCATGTTAGTCCCCCAAAGTTAGTGGGTTCAGCACCCTTGTTATTGTTTCCTTCATTTTCACAATGTTTCCAGGACGACTGCTCCCGAGGTTCTCCCTCAGCTTGGGGAACAACCAAAAGTCACAAGGAGTAAAGTCTGGAATGCAGGGAGGGTGAGGGGCAGTTTTGGTGTTCATCACCATCAAGTAGTTGGTTACTAGGGCGGAATTGTAGACTGGTACATTGTCCTGGTGCAGATGCCGCCGACCCGAGTGGAAGATCTTACGACGACGAAATCTCTTCCTGAACTCGCTCAGAACCTCCTCAACGTAGTCTTTGTAGATCATCAGGCCAGAGGGAATCTAGTGGATGTAGATGATGCTTTTGTTGTCAAAAAAGGGGGTCGTCATGAGCCTTACGATGAGCTTGTTTTGTCTGGCCTTCTTGGGTCTGGGGGGAGTCAGAATGCTTCCATTAGGCACTCTGTCTCTTGGTCTCTGGATCATTGCAATAGATCTAGCTTTCGACAGAGGTCACCAGAGAGCCAATTACTCTTGGACCAGAGATAATGAGCCCAATCATCTCTCTGCTGTAATCGACACGTCTTTCCTTCTGGTCGTAATTGAACACCCTGAGCACAAACATTGTACTCATTTTGCACATGTTCAGATCTTCATGAATAATTCTGTGTACAGTTCTCACACCAACTCCAAACTGTATGCTTATTGCCTTATAGACATTGAATTCTCTCAACCAGCTTTGATACTGTGACGTCCCTCTCCCTCCCACAGCTCTCATCATCTCTCACCAATCTATTGTGCAAGAAAGATGCTCGGCTCATAATCGATAAGCTGAGTGGAGCATTTCATAAGTTTTTATTACGTTCTTACCTAGTTTACCATAAAACTTTATTGCACAGTAATCTTTCAAAATGTCCGCTCGTTCCGACTGCATTCTGCAAACTAGTTAGCTGTGACAAGCAGCTTTTATTAGGGTGTGTTCAAAATGTTGTTACAGGTGCCTCCTTCACTTACAGCAAAAGTTGGCAGGTCAGCTTATTAGATATCTTGCAATAGTATACTAAATTTGCAATAATTTAAGACAGTTATAACTGTCTCCCTTTAACAGTCTCAAAACCTCTGGAATGCACCTCATATGAAATTTATAAAAATTCTTCTTTCCCTTAGATAGCTGGTCAATAACGTGACAAGCTTTTGTTAAAGTCAAGACAAAATGTATGTATATATATGTATAAGCACTCATATGTATGTATGTATGTATGTATGTATGTATGTATGTATATGTGTATGTATGTTTACATACATGTGTGTATGTGTGGCAGCTGGAGACAATAGATACCGATAAAAATAATTATATATATTAAAATGACAGTAAAAGTCATTAATTCTATCGATAGATAAAGAGAAAAGAAATTACGAAGTATTGCAAAAAATAATAAATGAGAAAAAGGGGAAAGAGCAAACAGCAAAAAGAAAAGCAAACAAAAAAAAAAGCCAATTATCCTCCTGCCCAACCCTCACAGTCCATAAGAACTAACCAATAATTGATTTTCAACAGATGGAAAGGAAAAATGCAGGAGGTCCTAATTCTGGACATTTTCTCGTAGATAATTACAAAATAACCAAAAGGGAATATAATACTGTATATGTGTGCTTGCAATCGCTACCCTAACCCTTACACTATATATACACGTGCATGATTTCAGATCGCAGATCAAGTCACTTGCCAAAGAAGCATGAATCCAAAATATAATATAAAAAATTACACACACACACACACACACACACACACACACACACACACACACACACACACACACACACACACACACACATGTAGAAAGTTGAAAAAGAACACACGAGTTGATATGTATAAGGAAAACAAGACAAGGTAGAAAATGCTAAAATAATTCTATCATGAAGAACATTTTATTACTGGTTTCAGTGTTTGCGATTTTTTCAACTTGGAGTAAAACATGAAAAACAATTAAAGGGTGGAAAAATTAAACGAAATATTTTTTAAAATGGAAATATAAAAAAAAAAAAAAGACATTTCATTTAATTTTTCCACAATTTAATTGCTTTCGTGCTTTACTCTAAGCTGAAAATGTCGCAAACACTGAAACCGATACTAAAATGTTCTTCATGATAAAATTAGTTTAGCATTTTCTACCTTGTCTTATTTTCCTTATATATATATATATGTATATATATATATATATATATATATATATATATATATATATATATATATATATATATATATATATATATATATATATTAAAAACGTAAAATTAAAACAGGACACAAAGGATTCCGCGGTACACGTGTTTCAAGCTCTATACACAAACAATCGTTGCATCATTATAAAGCTTGAAACATATGTACCGCGGAATCCTTTGTGTTCTGTTTTAATTTTACGTTTTTAATGTATTCTTTCACCTCGGCCACTATCTGGCATATACAGGTGCTTGCAATTATCAAGTATTACCTTTAAAATTTGCTTTAGCTATATATATATATATATATATATATATATATTCAAAGCAATGATTAGTAATATTACGAAACCGGTATGCTTTTGAATCTCTGTAACAACTCACAATAATGATCTTTATTACCTTTATTACCTTTATTCATCTAATTGTATATATCTATCGTTACGTTTCATAAAAAGCCTTTACTTTTTTTGATTTCCAATGTGCATTTTCGCTTATTTTTCTTCTTACTATCTCTTTACATTTCCACGTGTAGTTTTTTTTGTTTTTGTAACATATTTCTATTATGTATATATAATTATGATAATGATATTAGGGATATAAATCCAAATTTACAGATAAAAACTCAATTTAATTTAATTTATCAAAATTAGAATTAAATTAAGTTTCACAATATATAATATATAGATATATATAATTTAGAGAAAAGAACCACAATCCCTGAACTCATCCATGAAAATCCACAGTCACATATAGAAAAATTTAATAAGTAAATACACTAAAAAGATCTATAATAAAAATACAAAGTAATAAATATTAAAATAATTATTTACTTATTAAATTTTTCTATATGCGACTGGATTTTCATGGATGACTTCAGGGATTGTGGTTCTTTTCTCTAAATCATATATATATATATATATATATATATATATATATATATATATATATATAAACCATCAAGATGCTTGAAAAAGTGGTAGTCAGTAGGAGAAAGGTCTGGGGAATAAGTTGGGTGTGGAAGAACTTCGTAGCCAAGTTCCCTCAACTTCTGGAGCGTCATTAGAGAAACGTGTGGTCGAGCATTATCATGAAAAATGATTGGCCCTCTTCTGTTGACCAGCCAGTGACGGGAAAGTAGCAGTTTTTCCTTCATTTTGGCAATTTCATGGCAATATGTTTCTGCAGTAATGGTTTTTCCGGGTTTTAAGAAGTTATAGTGGACGAGTCCAGCAGTACACCACCATGACCTTCATTTTGAAGAGCTCGGGACTCGGGAAGGTTTTCGGTGCTACATTTCGGTCCAATCACTGCGAAAAACTTTTTTTTTATTATTGCACAGAATCATCTTTTCATTGCAAGTTACAATACGGTCAGAAAATGGATCGGTCTTGTTACGGAGAAGAAGCGACGAGCAAATTTCACACGATTTGAATGAAAATCAGAAAATGCGCATATATGAAATTCTTTTATATTTACATACTTAAATGAGAATTGATATTAAAGGAAGAATCGACTGTAAGATTCAGCAGTGACAATTAGATGTATTTGGTCTTTTCGTTTTCTACTTTGCGCATGCGTGTGTTATGAAAGGCTAGCTAGAGAATTTAATCTACCTTGCTTCGCCCCTGATCAGAAACATGTCTTTGATCGTTCTGCTCGAAGAAATATTCATTCAACTGTAGCAGACGTTGAAGGAATTATCAGTTGGCAAATTGCACAAATCTCTGATTTAAAATTTATCCGTAAACTAGTTTTCTTTTATTCCGATGGTTACCATGTAAGTCAATCAACAGAATTGAATCTCATGGTAACTTGAAATGCTAAAAGAAGATGAGCTTTCAAAGAATTAATTTCAATGTCAACTGTATATCTTGCAGTTATAAAATTCCTTTCTGATGCAGTGTTCTTCCTTGCTGATTGTCTTTAGAAGCAAAATCTTCAACTCTGAACATACCTTGTAAAAGTCGATAAAAGAGATTATAGTATTTTCAGCCTAAATTCCACATGTCTGTAATGGTTTCAGACAGTTAACAGCAATGTATCTTATCAAATTCTTATTTCATTTGTTCCTAAATGCGTTTCGCTTCTATAGTAATACAGCTCTTGTATAACCTTAGAATGTTATGTCCTTCTCGTATTCACCAAAGAGAATATTCAATAAATAGTTTTTGAAGCTTGTTTAGTACTTCCAGCCATCTTCACTCCATTTTCACTCCACTTGTTAGCGACAGTTTAGCTACTTGGATTAACTTTGATGTGAATTTCGTGTGCGAGTTCAAATCTTGGCCGTGGTTTAGTCCAGAGAAGAAATTTAACTTTTCCATTTTAAGCCTGACATACATTCCACCACCGAAGCTGCAGAGCAAGTCACTGGATGGATTTGAATAAAGAGCGCAAACGGGTACTTTGCTGACACTGGGCTGCAAGCAGGGACTTGATCAACCCAGGCTGCGTCAACTGTGTGAAAGGGTTTAATGTTCAACGACCTGAATCTCCCTAAGATACCAAAAAAATTACTGATGGTGCATACCCGAGTGTTGGCGAAATGAATTAAATACTACTATATGTAATTAAAATTTGTGAGAAGTCAGATCCCCTATTCAAATGCACTTTGATACAGGTTACTTTTAGTTGTAATTTATCAAACTTTTCACCATAACCGGTATATTTTTGTACTTGACTCAACAAATGAACTATTTTGAATAAGGAAACCATTGTTTTCAGGCCTGGAAGGATAAATAGATAAAACTAGATAGATAACAATTCCCAGTAGAAATAAAGATTAGCAATATCTAAAACAACCTAATTACCTGCTCAGAAGATATTAGAATATAACAAAAAAAAAAAGAAAAAAGAGAATCTAATGATGAGCTATCAGCGCAGAGCATTCACTTTATAAATTTAATGGAAGGCTACATTGACACCGCAGTGCTTTTTAACTTTCGAGGCTCAGCGAAGGCAGGCCCTGATGTATTTCTATATTCTTCAACTCGATCCGCACTTTGACGCTATGTATGTATGTATGTATGTCTGAGTGTGGAGGGTATATTTTCCCATAATTCTTTTCATGTGTACACACACACACACACACACACACACACACACACACACACACACTCACACACACACACACACTCACACAACACACACACACACACACACACACACACACACACACACACACACACACACACACACACACACACACACACACACACACAGAGGAGTACATTGGGCAAAATAATAAAAACACCTTGTAAAATAGGTTTGTAATTTGATACGAGTTGGTCCACTTTTGTCATCAATCACAGCTTTAACATGTCAAAAAATTAACTCGTACAGGTTCTGTACGTTTGTTAGGAGAATTTTGAGCCAATCTTCAGGCAAAACATGCTTCAGCTGTTTCAGTGATGATGATAAGCAGTCTAGACACCATTTCTTCCGCTTAACAATGTTGATGGAAGAAAGGAGAAATCTAGCAATTGCAGCTTTATTTTTGTAACCAACTTTATGGAGTTCTCGACGAAAAGTTTTGGTTGGCAAGGGTGTGGCTTAACTCTGATGTTACTTTTGTTGCCGTAACTCGATGGTTTTAGATACAGCACCTTTCACTACTCTGCCGCTCCTTTCTGTGAGCTTTGCCTTTTGCCTAGAATTATGCTTGCCAAAACTGGTTTTATTTTGGTTTTGGAATGCCAACATGATTTTTAGGGATTATAACTCTCGAAACATTAAACGACTCAGTAGTTTTAGTGACTGAAGCTCCAACCATTCGCCCTTCAATAATCTGTCCTCTTCGGAAATCAGATAGGTCGCGCATTTTAACTTGCAAAGGAAAAAGAGCTATGTCACGAAGTGTAATATATATGAACACACACACACACAGCAAACCAAACAACAGCACACACACGCACACAATCATACACACACACTGTTTTTTCCGATCAAATCCTACACTCATACATACGCGCGCACACACACGGACACACAGAGACACAAACACACACACGCACACACACATATATACGCAAGCAGGAGAAAGAAAGAGAGAGGTAAATTGGTTTGGTGAGGAGATAATGTATTAGACAGTCATTTGCACTGTCCTTAAGGCCTTTCTTATTGTCTGAGAATAACTCTATATTTTACTTCGTAATTACTCTTCCCACCATTCATCTCAAAACATGATTATAGAGTTCTGCATTGAAATTCTTTAAGGTAGTTTATCACAAGCTAATAATACTTTACTAATTACACAATAGACAAACAACTAAGAAAAACAGGAAACGAACGTGTCGAGTTGAGCCATTACTAAATAATAGCCTCGGTGTCTCTAACTGCTACGTTATATCATCAAACTTCACTTCAAGATAAATGACAATCAACAACAATCTAACATTAAATTAATTTTACTTTTTCTCAACTCTCGTTGGCCAATAAGACTGGGGGCTCGCACTTACTTTTCTGTTAGATTAAGTTAGATAAAAGTGGTGAATACCATAGAATGATGACGCGAACTTTTGAACCGATATCCATTACTAATTTGGAAGCATAATTCCCCTCCTAACCTCATGTATACTTATCTATACTTTTGTTTTCGAGCGAATGGTGGCTCTGAGTTATTCGGTTATACATTCTCAAAACAATTTGATTTTATTACATCAACCAATGTAAAATCCTCCTGCATTTACTTCGTCATTATTACGTTACTACTTTATCAAGTAAAGTATAAGCATCACTAATAATATCATAATGGAAGCGAAACGCATCTCTCATATATGCTGAAATGATCAAAAGAATATTGGTTATCTATTTATTATATTTTCGTCACCACATAATTATGTCGAGTAATATTTTTTAGTGCTGCCAGCACAAACATGTATACGAGTTTTCATTTTGTTATTTATAACTCTCTTCTGCTTTTTCGCTTTCCTTTGTAGGTTTTCTATGACTATCCAGGCATCTATTATACATAGGACAAATTTTTTGCGTATTTATATATATATAGAAATATTAATATTTCTGAGTCTCTCCAAAGGACACTACGGCAGCGGTACTGGATATCAATAGTTATCGCCAAGCCAACATGGCGGTCCAAGAAAAATAGGACGAATGCTACCGTTGATTAGCTCCAAGAGGCCATCGCCTCTAGCTAGCTAGCTATGTGACACACGAACTTGTGTCTTTTATAACCTTCGAACAGGGGAGGTCAGCCGCTTCCCCTTGCTGGTCTGGCATCTACAGACTAGTTTCGGAGTATTGCCCCTTGTCAATGTAGAGCAGTCGAACCCAGCAGGCGCTACTGACCGTCTGTACGAAGGATTATTTACCTAAATTCAGTGGAATGCATCCACTGGTTTTCAAAAATAGAAATATTAATATTTCTAGGTCTCTCTAAAGGAGACTACGGCAGCGGTACTGGAAATTAATAGTTATCGCCAAGCCACCATGGCAGTCCTCCCTCCACCCCAAAAAAGTATAGGACGAATGCTGCCGTTGATTAGCTCCAAGAGGCCATCGCCTCTAGCTAGCTATGTGACACATTATAACCTATATATATATATATATATATATATATGTGTGTGTGTGT
>NC_142928.1:129358650-129371150 GCF_046866305.1 Octopus bimaculoides
ATAAACACACATACATAAATATACACACATGCGTGCGCACGCACACACATATATATATATGTGTGTGTGTGTGTGTGTGTGTGTGTGTGTGTGAGTAATATATTTGTAGTATATGCAGTATGTTCGGCTAATTTGACTGCATAATAGGAAAGGAAAGCGCAATACCCCCATCCAAAAATAAAAGACTTTTAAAAACATCAAAAACTATCAGCTAGATTGTGGCTGGGAGATAACAGTTTACTCAAAGTAGCGGCCCTCAGCTTTCACCACGGCCAGAAGACGACTACGGAACCTAGCGTGTGTCTCTGGGAAAATTTTCGAACACCTTCTTGATCTTGGCCGTCCTCTTGGCCTTGTTACAGGCAGAGCGGTTGGTGTTTTTTTCAATGGCGCCTCCACATAATAACCCATTGGGTTACAATCGGTGGAATAAGGAGACCAGAAATTGGAATCAGTGAAGTAGTAGAAATTCCGACAATCGCTTCTGACTCTCATAAAGCTGAATCTTGTTGCCACACATATGGCCTTCAAGCAGCGCCTGCCGCGTCCCTCCTACTGGCCACGGTATCGTAGTCTCCGTTGCAGCTGTCCATGTCACGTCTTAGAGTGTTTACAGTATTCATAAATCATTGAGCAGTAGTCATGATATCGGCATTTTCATACCCAGGTAACTCTTTGCTAATATTCAGCTGGCTTCCAGTCCTTCATGTCAGCTAACTTTTTCTCAACAAGAACTTTAATCTTTTTTGCTCCAAAGCAGTTCATTGTTCCAATACATCAAAGCTGTTCTTGAGAAAAGGAGACGTAATATTGTCAAATTTAGCTCGAATACTCTGCATAATTGTGTGTGCGTGCTTGTAAAGGTAATATATGTATGTATGTATGTATGCATGTAAGTATGTCATTATTCAGTTTATTTCAAGATTTCTTGCCAATAAAGAAAGAGCCGGTTTCTAACCAAGGCTCCTTCACTGGAATTTAAGCATCAACAACGGGGTATTTTTGTATGTATGTATGTATGTATGTATGTATATATGTGAGGATTTGTATGTTTTATGTATGTATTCTCATGCATATAGTTGCATATCTAGACATGCTTATATATATTTTAAATGATAAACTTTTGGAATGTATTACAGATTTTTACAGTTCCAGTGATGGATTGGATCTGTAGTCTTCGAATTAGCTTTCTCCTTTCTGGTTTTGAGAAGCCTAATTTCTCAAGATTGGTATTTAGGCAATGTGTTACATATCCCAAGGCCCCCAATAATTACAGGTATAAACCTGAACTTGTAATCTGGATAGGGTAGCTGCAGATTTCTCAATAGTTCAGCATAGGTGTTCTCTTTTTCAATGATCTTCAGCATGTATGTATGTGTGTATGTATGTATGTAATTATATGTATGTATGTATGTATGTATGTATGTATGTTTGTACGTATGTATGTATGTATGTATGTATGTATGCATGTTTGTATGTATGCATGTAAGTAACACACGTACCTACACACACATACATTCATCTTTTCTATTTGTTACACTAACGGGAAATAATGTCTCTTAAGATTAGCTCAGACACTTAAAATTAGCTCAAACATTGTACTCTTCTTAATGTAATGTCGCAGAGCAAAAGCAACTAAATTAATCATTACATAGCACTATATGAATGTTATTCTGAAGCGTCACTCACAGTGCGTGGGATCAATAACTTACAATTTAATTTATATATTTATTAAACTTCTAAGACGATAAAAATTGTATCTTTCTAAATTTAAAATTACTATTTACTGATTGTGCGCGCGTGTGTCTGTATGTGTGTGTGTGAGAGAATGAGAGAGAGAGAGAGGCGAATGTGTTCATGCTTACACCAGCCTAAGAACATGCTTATGCCTTATCGCTCTACGTTCCGTAACTAAATGGTTCGGAAAAGAGATAACGATAATATAGGTAGCAGACTACACTAAGTATTAGGTTTAATATCGACTAAGTCCTTGATGCTAGTACCCCACCATGAGCACGATTCAGTAACTGAAACCATTAACAGAACGATAGAATCTTTATATATGAAGATTGTTACCAGTTATGATCACACTTGCTGAGGAAATAGATGAAGCTAAACCAAAAATTTTAATAACTTGGAATAGTGATGGTGTCCCGTAAATTAATCTTCTAATAATTTCATCACGAAACAATACGTCCGTGGCAAATTCATCATGTTTTCTTTTATTCGCAAAACATATCCAGACCCAAACGTTATTCAAACCTGTTATTAGAAGAGTAAATACGTTGTATTTGATTAGCAATAAAACAAAAAAAGTTCACCAACTACTTAATATATGCATTATAAAACGAATTACTTTTAATAATAGAATCACAAAATATAAAATGCAATAACAAATAACACAGTTTTAAATTGGAAGGAGAGAGCAATAATCTTAAAAGGCAAAATTATAGGTAATATCTCCTAAAATAATCTACTGTTTTGTGGGTTTAATATTGATTGACCATGCATCGAATTCTTTAAACAGACACAGAGATTTCTCGAATTGTCATTATATCTTTTTGTGATATGGAATTTATACAGCAGTGATATAGTGTTCAATTATTTATATATATATATATATATATATGTGTGTGTGTGTGTGTGTGTGTGTGTGTGTGTGTGTGTGTGTGTGTGTGTGTGTGTGTGTGTGTGTGTGTTCCCCAATAAGTATAGGTATACCGGGCTTAAAATGAAAATAAGTACTGGGGTCGATCCATTCGACTACAAATTCTTATATATACACCATTCTGCTTAAATAAGGGAACTGCAGATACGTATCTCACGTCTGTTTTCATTCCTCCACTTCATTCTGTATTTCATATCTTCTCTATAATGACTATTACTTAAACATTTTCTCGCACCGTCTCTGATGAAGGGATATATAGCCTTGGATTTTTTTTTTATTTCACTCTGTTAATTTTTAGATATACACATGCTAATACACGACCTACGTTGGACTCCTCATTCGTATATTTATCGAACCTGGAGCTTAACTATAGTCTGTCCATAGCACTTACTCAGCATTACCTGACACCTTTGGGGCTTCTTGACACCAATAGCTCTCATACCATATATATATATATATATATATATATATATATATATATATATATATATATATATATAAGGCACGTGCCGTCAGTAATTACTTAGGGTATGCAGTTGGTGACCTTTATGTAGTAAAACACAAAAATAACCGAAACACAAGCGCACAAGTGACTTGCAGGCAGATCTATTTCTGCCTCTGTAGCACGTAAAGGAAACGTTGTTGTAGAAATGTTCTCAGCACGTGTACTACAGTAGTACTATGAATAGCTAAATACAGTGATTGAAAAGCAGGAGTGAATTATGCCTACCTAATCTACAAAAAGAAAAAAACAATGCATTTTGCATTTTATGCATAGTAATCAGACAAACCTTCGTTGTTTATCTTGATATGAGATTACCATGTCACGCACATATGGCTGTGATGCATGTGTATGATGCATGTGCCATCATGACTACCCTTATCATAGGGATAGTCATGATGGGTATACTGGGCTTCGGATATTTTTACCGCAGTGTCACTTTGACGGCATGCACTGCTCTCTCACTCAATAACAATAATAATAATTTCCACCCTAAGGCGAACGTCCACAGGCTCTACATGAAGAGGTGTAAAGGTGGATGTGGGCTGATTAGCGTACGGGAGTGAAGCAACAGTGAAAGAAGAAGCATGGCAGAATATTTGGTAAATAGCAAACAAGTCCTAATATTACATGCTGCTAATGCAAAACGATTTATCAAAAATGGACCTGAGAGTGCTAATGAATTCCGATTACGGATAGGCAACGAGAGAGAAGAAACTCTGCTCTGCATGGAATTACATGGTCAGTTCCACCGTGAAGCTAAGAATTTAAAAAACCAGGAAGCATCATGGCGGTGGCTCTGCAAGAAAAACCTAAAAAAGAATACTGACATTGCTGTAAGAATACTGACATTGCTGCCCAGGATCAGGCATTGAATACCAACTCAGTGAAAAGAGATATATGCCACATAAGTGCGACGAACTTCTGCAGAATGTGTCGGAAGAGGGTCGACAGCGTGACTCACATTGTTAGTGCTTGTGAAAGTCGTGTGCAAAAAGAGTACAAGCTCAGGTACGATAAGGTAGCCCCAAATCTTCACTGGCTACTATGCCGAAAGTATGGATATGAGGTAACGGGTGTTTGCTACCAACATACACCAGAAAAGGTAATAGACGAAAAGGGGAAGGCAAAACCCTCTGGGATGTTGACTTCCAGACAGACAAGGTGTTAGAGCACCGAAGGTCGAAATGGTAACCTTTAGGCAGGACAAACAAAAGTGCCTAATAATCGACGTGGCAGGGCCAGGAGATCAACATATTATCATGAAAGAAAGAGAAAAGATTGATAAATATGGAGACCTAAGAATTGAGATCGTCAAGATGTGGCAGCTTCGGGAGTCGAATATAAAGTCGAACATAAAGGTATTGAGTTCAATACCACCAAAGCTGAAGAAACATCTGGAAACTTTAGAAATATCCCACAATCTAGGTGTATTGAAACAATTGGCATTACTTGGAACTGCACGTATATTGCGTAAAGTACTGTCAATCTGAGGTCCTTGTTGTGACTTGACAGACAGTACAATCCCCCGGTAGACACAATATCTTCAATCAACAGCATCACTATACTGGATACTGTGCGACGTCTTAAATAATAATAATAATAATAATAATAATAATAATAATAATAATAATAATAATAATAATAAATGCCCGGATGCAGTACCAAGCAGTGACTCTCATGGCTTCTGATCTTAATTGATTGGAAGTGTTATCATGTATATTGTTTTGTCTTGGTATAAAAGATGGTCTACAGCAAATATTCTGCTTAATACCACAGATTTGCTTGTCAGTTGTTTAACCTTAACCAGTTGAGCATGTCCCTTAGTGGTTGACGATATGTGCATCTCTGAGCATGAGCAGAAGTAGTGGGGGACCATCATAGCCATGTGTTGAGAGGAATTCTTTGGGGTTTGAATAATTCACCTTTGGAAACATGGGTGTTTTACTCAACATCCTTAAACAAACCTTATTCAGGGACCTTTTGAGCGGAATGGGCTACTCGACCTGAAGAAAATTCTAGCTGGGCCCCACCTGCGAGGTCATGCGCTGTTTATCTTGATATGAGATCACCATGTCGTGCACATATGGTTGTGATGCATGTGCCTGGTGTACCCTTATCAGACGGGTAGTCATGATGGGTATAATGGGCTTCGTATATTTTACCCCAGTGTCACTTTGATGGCATGCACTGCTCTCTCACTCAATAATAATAATAATAATAATAATAATAATAATAATTGCCTCCTTGGGACGGCCAGAATAATCAGGAAAGTATTAGATAGCTGAAAAGCACAAATAGCATGGTACCGTAGGCTGTAGGTAACAAGCCTGCTATGTATGCAAGACCCCAGGAGTTCCAACAAAACCTGTGATAAAAAGAAATATTAAAAATTATAATAACGGTCTCAAATTTTGTTACAAGGGCAGTAATCCTGGGGGAGCAGATGAGTCGATTACAACGACCTCAATGTTCAACTGGTACTCATCTTATCACACCCGAAGGGATGAAAGACTACAGCGGAATTTGAACTCAGAACGTAGCTAAGCATTTCACCTGGCGTGCTACCGATTCTGTCAGCTCGCAGCCGTAAGTAGTTTCAAATTTTGCCAGTGTTCATCTGGTATTTATTTCATCGACCCCGAAGGGATGAAAGGTCAAGTTAACCTGGGCGGAATTTGAACTCAGAACGTAAAGACAGGCGAAACGCCACTAAGCGTTTCGCCTGCTGTGTGCTAACGATTCTGCTAGCGCGCAGCCTTAATAATAATAATAATAATAATAATAATAATAATAATAATAATAATAATAATAATAATAATAATAGACCATAACCAGTTGAGCATGTCCCTTGGTGGCTGACGATATGTGCATCTATGATCATGAGCAGAAGTAGTGGGGGAGCATCATAGCCATGTGTTGAGAGGAATTCTTTGGGGTTTGAATAATTCACCTTTGGAAACATGGGTATTTCGTTCAACATCCTTAAACAACACTTTATTGAGTGACCTTTTCAGTGGAATGGGCTACTCGACCTGCAGAAAATTCTAACTGGGCCCCACCTGCGAGTTCATGCGCTGTTTATTTTGATATGAGATCACCATGTCGCGTACATATGGTTGTGATGCATGTGCCTGGTGTACCCTTATCAGACGGGTAGTCATGATGGGTATAATGGGCTTCGTATATTTTACTCCAGTGTCACTTTGATGGCATGCACTGCTCTCTCACTCAATAATGATAATAATAATAATAATAATGATAATAATAATAATAATAATAATAATAATAATAATAATAATAATAATAATAATAATAATAATAATAAATAAATAAAATAACCACCATAGGACTGCAAAAATACCTACTCCAGAAGCAAGGGAAACTAATACAAATAGCCACAAAACACGAGCAAAACAAAGGAAGCTGACAAATACAAACAAGAAATCAATCTACCTAACAAATACGAAGAAGAAGAAGAAGAAGAAGAAGAAGAAGAAGAAGAAGAAGAAGAAGAAGAAGAAGAAGAAGAAGAAGAAGAAGAAGAAAAAGAAGAAGAAGAAGAAGAAGAAGAAGAAGAAGAAGAAGAAGAAGAAGAAGAAGAAGAAGAAACAACAAAAGCTATAAAACAAATGAAATCCAAACTAAAACTAGAACAGCAACGGACCATGATAAAACGATGGCAAGAAAAGCCCCTGCATGGTAAATACTGGGCTAAACTAAATGCGAAAGAAATAGACAGAGAAAAATCCCAGCAATGGCTGAGAAGCTCAGGACTCAAAGCAGAGACTGAAAGATTTTTAATTGCTGCACAAGACCAGAGCCTCCCCACCAGAAATTACCAAAAACACATAATGAAAAGAAATATAACAAGTAACTGTAGAATATGTGGAGATGGACAAGAAACAATAAATCATATTATCTCTGGCTGCCCAGTCCTGGCTAAGAAGGAATATATTCACAGACACGACAGAGCTGGGACCTATATACACTGGAAGCTATGCCAACACTATGGAATAACAACAGAAAAAAGATGGTATAAACACACGCCAGAAAAGGTCACGGAAAACGAGAAAGCAACCATACTCTGGGATATGCCAATACACACAGATAAAGAAATTAAGGCAAATAGACCAGATATAGTTGTCAAAGATCATGAAGAAAAAATATGCTTTCTAATTGATGTATCAATACCAGCAGATGACAACGTTTCTCTAAAAGAAATGGAAAAACTTTCAAAATACAAAGACCTGGAAATAGAGGTAACTCTAATGTAGAATCTAAAAACAGAAACAATTCCTATCATAGTAGGTGCCTTAGGTATAATAAAAAAAATATTCAGACAAATACATAACAAAAAACACCAGGACTTACAAATATATATAACATACAGAAAATTGCACTACTGGGTACTGCACACATTCTACGCAAAACACTTTCAATACAGTAAACATAAGAGCACCACAGCAAACCACAGCACATACCCAAGGCGCAAAGAGCTGCGCTCGGTAGTGAAGTGAAAGCACGTTATAAAAATAAAACTACTGAACAATAATAATAATAATAATAATAATAATAATAATAATAATAATAATAATAATAATAATAATAATAATAATAAGAAGAAGAAGAAGAAGAAGAAGAAGAAGAAGAATCCTTTCTATTACAGGCAAAATGCCTGAAATTTGGGACGGAAGGCTAGTTGATTACATAGTTCCTAACGTCCAATTGGATTTACTTCATCAGTCTTTAAAAGATGAAAGGCAAAGTCACACTTGGTGGATTTTGAACTCAGAATGTAAATTCTGCCAGCTCACCACCTTACTACTACTACTACTACTACTACTACTGCTGCTGCTGCTGCTACCACTACTACTACTACTACTACTACTACTACTACTACTACTACTAATAATAATAATAATAGTTTCAAATTTTGCCACAAAGGCAGCCATTTTGTGGGAGGGAATGTGTCGATTACATCGACCCCAGTATTCAACTGGGACTTGTCGACCCCGAAAGGATAAAAGGCAAAGTCGACTTCGGTGGAATTTGAACTCAGAACGTAAAGACAGACGAAATACCGCTAAGCATTTCGCTCGGCGTGCTAAAGACTCTGCCAGCTCACCGCCTTAATAATAATAATAATAATAATAATAATAATAATAATAATAATAATAATAATAATAATAATAATAATGATGATGATGATGATGATGATGATGATGATGATTGATGATGATGATGATGATGATGATAGTGGTGGAGGTGATGAGGATTTCTGAGATTAAAAATGATTTATTTTATTAGATTTCATCATGGTTAATTTATATCATCAGCATTAGCAATAACAACACAACAACAACAACAACAACAACAACAACAACAACAACAACAACAATATGGATAAGAAGAAACCATATCGAATTAAAGAATAAAAAGACCCAAACAAAGAAAAAAAAACGTTGCAGCATATATTTTCTGTTGTTACAGATGCATAACAGCTGCAGTCTACCTGTGCTTGCAATTGGCAGTGAAGTATATTTGCATACACATACATACATGCATAGATACATACATACATACATACATACATACACACATACATACACACACACATACATACCTATATACACTCATACATATATATATGTATGAGTGTGTGTGTGTATCGTGTGTGCGTGTATATATATGTGTGTATTAATAATTAAGTATATATATAATATATATGTGTGTATATATATATATATATATATATATATATATATATATATATATTATGCATGTACACTATACATACATACATATATACACACGGGCATATACACAGACATATGTACACTGTGTGGCAGTACTTATTCTATATTCTCTCTCACTATAAAGCATAGTTGCATCATATGTGCAATATGTAGCTTTAGCTACCTTCTTCATTGTGAAGTATAGCTGCTGCATATACGGCTTCACTGTAAATATTCCTATACATTAACTGCTTGGTACATGAGTGCATTCTGACTATTTTTTCTGATCGTCATATTGCACAAATTGTTGTTGTTTTTTAGTTGTTTAGCTTCAGGTTAACTCTGACCGAGGAGTCTTGTGAACAAAATTGTCCCAGCTGAGAGCTTTCAATTGTTTGTTTTCTTACATAACAAAAACTATATTGTCAAATGAATCCTTCCTTAAGACGACAGGTGTCATTTGAGAGTTTTCGCTGTTGTTTCTTGGAGTTTGAGAAACCACACAGGAGCTACCTCTTTGGTTCGAGATATACAAGTGGCTCGTATAAATAAACACTAAATCTGATTTTCTACCAACCGATCGCTAGCTTCTTCTCGGTTCCCCTCCCTCGTTGCCACCGTTATGTAATCTAGCCCAAGTGCAGTTTATTTATTCTGTAATATTCATGCAACGAATCGTATCGCTCTGCTCGAACAACATACTACCACAGAGATGCATTTGTATAGCTTCTTACATGCAGTAACACTGATATCTAATGCATTACAGTATATAACTGTCCACTACTCCACTCATTGTAAGTAGATGAAGTAGATGAAGCAAACAGAATTAGCACTTCAAACCACACATATGCACATGCGTTCACACAAGCACATTAAACCTAAATCTAACCGCTCCCTCCATCAATCCATTCATTTAACAATATATTCGTCTAGTGATCCTTCTCTCTGTATCTGTCACATAAACTTGTGCATGTATTATGCACATATGTATATATGTATGTATTACACATACATACATATAAATATAAACACACACGTATGCGCATACATTCTTTTCTTTTACAGGCTTCAATAATCGGACTGGGGCCAAGCTGAGCATTGCCTTCAAGGGTGTATATTCTTATATGAACAAATATGTAAAGTCTAGTATCTATCTATCTATCTATCTATCTATCTATCTATCTATCTATCTATCTACATACATACATACATACATACACGCACACACACACACACACACACACACACACACACACACATGTACATGTGATAATACCTGTCTACAAACTCACACACCCTACACATACGTATTCTGTTTGGTCTTAACATATCCTTTCGGAGAAGATTTCTTATAGAACTAACATATATTACATGGCGAAATAATCAGTAGCTGCAATGTAACAGCAATATATTCTGAAATACATGACTAAACGTTGCCTTCAGCATTTTGGCGCAGAATTCAATTCGATTAAACTTGATTTTATTCGCATATGTATTCATGTATGTACGTATGTATGTATGTATGTATGTATGTATGTACGTACGTATGTAGTACTAAGTATGTATGTGTGTGTGTGTGTGTGCATGCATGCATAATTTTTCTTTGTGTCTTATTTAAGCTCTTGAGAGTCCAAGCCGATTGCTAACAAAGCGACGAAGCTTTTTGAGTTAAGAGAATTCTTGCTGTTTGTAAATATGTGATTGAGTTTGTGTCGGTTGAACTGTCGATGCGTACACTCAAGTCTGTGCATCTATTCACATAAGAATCTCAGATGGAGAATTTTTGGAGTGTCTTGCAAATCTTCACTGTACCACTAATAGATTGGATTTAGAGAATCGGCGTCACTTTCTTTTGCTCTTTTTCCATTAAACTGAGTGTTTCTAGGTTTTTGAGCGAATTTGACCATTTTTTTGTACATAATCTGATGCGCCTATGATGATAGGTACAAATAAGAATTCATAATCAGAATAAAAGAGCTGTAAGTTCCACATTAATTCATCATAAATGTTTTCTTTTTCTTGCACTTTTGATTGTACATTCACATCCGCTGGGCAGCTGACACTACAGCAGTGCATGACTTTTGCTCCCTATCCAACAAAATATCAAACCTCTTCTGTTTGCACCGAATTCATGTTTTTATTGGGGTGTTCCACCATTATTCCTTGTTTTTAAAGATGTGAATACCTGCTGGTTCTGATATGCCTTTGATGTGTACGTCAGTGCAATCATTCCTGCGGGTAGCATTGTACATAATTTTTGTAACTGTATCATCCCTCATAGGCAGGTAATATCTCGTATGTATGTATGTATGTATGTATGTATGTATGTATGTATGTATGTATGTATGTATGCATGTATGTATGTATGTATGTCTCTTCTATCTTTTAATTATTATAAATCGTCCACTGAGGAGGGAGCCAGTTTCCAACAAAGATACAGGGCTCCATCTTTGGGATGTGGTTAACACAGACAAAGTCATATTTGTAACTTGAGAAAGGTCTTGCATATTTTTACTGTTCCATTCACAGATTGCACTTGTAATGTACGAATCAGTCGGTCGATTTCTCTTTCTGCAAATCCCAGTTCATCCAGATTCTCCCTTAAGCATTTACTAACAAAACCTAGTGCTTCAGTTATTATTGGTATGAATATGAATTCATAGTCTGGATATAGAAGCTGGAGGTTTCGAGGCAGTTGTCCATAGATATCCCCTTTTTCTTTGATTTTCAAAGAGATATTTATATCTGCAGGGCAGCTAACCTCTATGATGGTGCATACCTTTGCCCATCTGTCCCAAACAACAATATCCGGACTGTTATGTTTACATTTGACAGAAGTTTTGATGGGAATATTTCATCAGTATTCCCTGAGTTGGTTTTTATGAGTGTATTCCATAACGAGATTTTCTAAGTTTATTTCAGGACAGTCTTTTTTGCGAATGGCATTGTAAATTGTTTTAGCAACAACATCGCGCCGCATAGGGAGGTATTACCGTGACAATATTTTAAAAGCTGCTAATCACATGCGTGATGCCTACACATGCGGTTGCACCTTGAGATTACAAGAGTGTCACTGTCTCTCTTGTTCAACAGGTGCTTTGTGGCAATCTCCTGTTCCTCGATTGCAAACGCATAGCCTTCAAAATGTAATGTGATGTAATGGTCTTGTGTCGAAGAGAGGCTGCTCTTCGTGTCAATTCTGCTGTCCCCTTCAAGCTTCCGGGCAACATACCCATGTATAGTCTTTTTTTTTTTTGTATGCTGAGTGATTTCCATCCAGGAGTTCTCTGAGGTAAGAGAGCCCAGCTGTTTTAGGGCTGTATAGATCATCAGGAAAAGAGTGCTTCTTGAGGAGCTCACTGTCAACTCGTACACTGCATTAATATATTTATTTTTGCTGTTGTTGTTCAGCAGGTGCTGCCTGAGTGATAACATACGGCATACGAAGGCCGTCTACACTGATTTCAGGCCTCTACCGCCTTCATCTCTTCTTAGGTAGAACCTGTCAACATTATTGTTTCTGTGGAAGTTCCCAGTTGTTGTCAGGATTTTGTGGATTTTGATATCTATGGAGTGGATTTCTTCTACAGAC
>NC_142928.1:129376150-129393650 GCF_046866305.1 Octopus bimaculoides
CTAATACTTATCTTATCGACCCCGAAAGGATTAAAGGCGAAGTCGCCCTCGGCGGAATTTAAATTCAGAACGCGAGTTCATAGTCCTATATTAACAAATAAACTATAAACTCACTAGATGTATTATTGACTATAAAATCACCAGTTTTATATACTATAGATTACATTCTACAGAGTTATCAGTTTTATTATGTCCGTTAAGTCAGTCTTCCTTTGTAATTTATGAGGTAGTTGATGTTCTCCCCCCCTTTTTTTTTGTTTCATCAAACGAATGAAGTAAATTCTTAACTAGATTAGATTGCAACTAACTGTTCTCCGAGAAGGAACTGATCTAGAAACTATAAGTTAACATATTGCTCGTCGATTGTATAACGCCGCAACTGCTCACAGTGGTAAGCTATAATCATTCCGTTCAGCATTCTTAGAGGTAGGTGTCACACCGGACGTTTTCTTTATTGGCTGTAGCGATTGATGATGATGATGATGATAATGAAGAATAAAAAGAAGGAAGAAGAAGAAGAAAAAAAGGAGGAGGAGGTGTTGGAAGAAGGGATGGTCGTGACTGGAAATCCTTTGATCATAGGTCTTCTCAGTTTGCAATGGCCTGTGATTAAAACAACAACAAGACCACTGTGCAATGTGTTACGAAGCGTTTCTACAACGGAAGCTATTGGTAGCAGGTTTCTTTCTTTAATATATTTCTCTTATGTCTCTTTAATTCTTATCCTCCAGAACACTAGTAACGTAAGTGGAATGAAATGGCTGGAGCAGGAAATCGTGACTGGATTGCAGATACAACATTCTGAAAGCATAAATATATTTTATTATACACGGTTTCGTGCCTTCTTATTGGATAGTATATGATGTGAAATGATCGTATAATATATATATGTATGTATGTATATATGTATGTATGTATTTGTGTATGTATGTATGTATGTATGTATGTATGTATTTGTGTATACATATATACATTACATACACACACACCCACAGACGCACACACACATACATATAAAACTTACTTGGAAGAAGATGCGTGGCGTTCAATCATATAATAATATAAATAATCTATAATATAAATTGTCTATAATATAAATCTGACATGGGCGAATGTTGTATTCTTTCTTGTCTTGAGGTTTACAGCCAAACGGCTGGGTGGATTCGCGTGAAAAATGGCACACATGTGGAGACTGGTGCATAGATTGGAAATCGATTAAAACAACCTGTGTGCATGCGCGCGCGCGCGCGTGTCAGTGTGCGTGAATATCAAGTCTCAGCCTATTTCCGATATTATTAACAATGAGGAGGGGTACTTGCCTTTTATTTCAAAAGGGTTTATCTCATCTAAGGGTGATAAGTCCACATTATGACCCATTACTATTTTGAGGGACACAGGCGCACTCCAGTCTCTAGTGATGGAAGGTACTCTTCCTTTCTCGGACGTGTCGTCTGCTAACTCTGATGTTTTATTAGAGGGTATTAGTGGAATTTCAAGTGCACCTCTTCATTTTGTTGATTTGCAGTCAGATTTTGTGCCTGCTTTGGTGAAAGTTGGTGTTAAGAAAACTCTCCCAGTTTCAGGTGTAGACTTGATTATTGGAAATGAAGTCATTCATACATGCATACATACATACATAACCACTCTCACTCTCTGTGTGTGTCAATCACTCACTACAGAAACTGAATGAAAATATCAGTTATCTCTTTCTCTCTTTCTTTCTCTCTCTCTCATATACACACACACCATCAACATTACTCTCTCTGTCTCTTCACACACACTCACAAAAGCAATCCATATACACACCACATATTCTGTCTCGCACACCCCATCAAACATACACACACACACACACACACACACACACAGACACACACACACTCACACACACACACACTCACACACGCACGCACGCACATCAATTCTTCCATCTCAAAAGAACTTCACTCATACAACCGCGCTCTCTTTGTCTCTTTCGCTTTCACACCGACTTCAAAAGATCCCCTTTTTTTCCCCAACCACATATTAAAAAAATATTTTCACTTGTCCGGGCATTGCTATTACAGACAAATTCGCAACAATTTGACTCGAGAGATAAGCACAAACCACCTCGTGCTGACTGCAAAACTCCCGCCAAATTATCCGCAAAAACACACACACGCACGTCCATTTCATATATCTTCTTTCAATTTCTGCTCACTGATTAGACAAACGTCTAATACAATAGCTCTCAGTTACATTTTGTTCTCTAAAAAGGTACGTGCCCATTTTTTCTATAAGCGTATAACAATGACTTATTCCATACTTCTCCACTTAGCTTTTATCTTCACTTTTCTTAAATCGGATATTCTGCTATAAGTTGCAGAACTTTGGCAGTACAGTTACAAATCGTTTCTGCTTTACTTCTTACATAGAATTTCCCCGTAAATTCTTACAGCTTCATTTTTTGGTGATGATCGAAATGTCAAACATTTTCTAACTGTTAAAGCAATTCTTAACGTCAACTTCTTAATGCGTCTTCTATTTTTTCTAGCCCCCATACTTACCGAGAAAATTGATTAAAACTTTTTTCTAATGCAAATCCCCTCTTTGTCCCGCCATTAAAACAACCAGTTGCTCACACTGCAACAAGGGAACAACAGCCAAAACTTTCGCTATGCTGTCTCTCTTCTTTCACCTCTTTGTGGGGTTAATTATCTTCAAAGCAGTGCATGGATAGAATTAGTCGAACCCCTACCGAAAGCACAGAATTAATTAAAAGAAGCGTCCACCTTGAACCGGTATTGTTATTTATATAACTTGAACCCGGTATCTCAAGCTAAATTAATACTCACAAGTCATACGTTCTATTCACTGTTTGCATAAATTAACTGTGCTTCATATGATCGATAGTTACTGATAGTTAGAGTGGGTCATTGTGTGCTAAAAAGCTTTGGTGAAGACCCTGTGCAAATATAGATGGTAGACCGACCGGTTAAGAGGCTAGATCTTCAATCGAAAAGCTGAACTGTTAAATATTCATTGACCAACAGTCTGATTAAAAGAAACTTCTATTTGGTGTGTAGGGCATGGTTCATGGCTCATACACAACGTCGAGTTGTTTATGTTTTTATAAATTCTACAATGGACTCTAGTTCTCCGTCAACATATCACCTTCTATTAAACTCACTTATTCCATAAATTTCAACACCTCCTACCTCAACTGTATTCAATCTTACTATGACATGATACGTTCACATAAAGCGCTGCTGACTCAGTCCTTTCTCTAGAACTTTTGAACCCAAATAATAATTATTTCTCACAAATTTTGGTACAAGGCCAGGAACATTAATGGGGAGAGGGAAACCGATTGCATCGATGCGGGCGCTCAGCCGGTAGTTATTTTATCGATCTGGAAAGAATATAAGGCCAAGTCGACCTCATCAGCACTTGATCTCGGGAGTAAAAAACGGAGAAAATACTGCTAGGCAATTTGTCCGGCGGTAACAGTTCTGCAAGCTCACCCAAATAATAATTAAAAAGTAAACAACTACAACAATATCTACATCCAGTTATTCATGTTCCAGAATCTAGATAGGTTTAAATAAATTACTTGTACTGTAATTCTTTTTTGAACTAAATAATAAAGAATAGAACACACTGGATGTTTTGTTTATATACGTAAAACTGTATGCAGTATAATACCTGTGTGCTATATCATATACTGGAATGTGTATATGTCAGTTTAAACTGGGGGGAAACAATGTGAACGAAGTCTGTGCAGAAGCCCATGGGTTCAACTGTATAAGTGATTACAAGGTCCATCTTTGTTACATTGTGGTATATTATAAAGATTGCTTGAAAATTACGTCAAGGACAGAAATTTCTGGGAAATACCCATACACTTAGACTATACTTCAATGAGTAACTCTTTTGATCGTGCAACTAGAATGTTTATTTGTCGGAATCAACGCAGGAGTCCATCATGTATGTATGTATGTATGTATGTATGTATATGTGTTTGTGTGTGTGTGTGGGTGTGGGTGTATATGCCTACATGCATGTAAATGTGTCTCCATGCATGTGCTTATGTATCTGCATGTGTGTATTATGTATGCATGTTTGTATGTATATAATATTTAGGTTCCTTGGTATGTACGCTTGTACGCTTGTACGTATATGTATGTGCATTCTCTCTCTCTCTCTCTCTCTCTCTCACACACACACACACACACACACACACACACACACACACACACACACACACACACACACACACACACTAGATTTTATAAGCTGCTTAATGGCAAGGTTGTAAAGGAGAGATATGAAATAAAAAGGTGTCTTGTATTCTCCAGCCTTTGCACATCCATTCACCATTTAGATATTAAGCTTTATTGTTCTAGATATGACAACAGCATGTAGCCTTTGAATCATGGATCCATGTTGCCTCTCTCCAATAATCTTAATCCAGCCATACCTTGATCCCGGTAGGTTTGTACACATCTTGTCGCTTCAATAATAAAGAGCATAAACTGAAAGTGTATTTTTGATACTGGATAAACAAACTCCACTCCAAAGGCTCATAAATGCCTTCTTTCTCCTGTTTGTTTTTACTATACTGATATGAAGTGAGCAGCTGACACCTTGAACAGACCATATTTTCAACCCCTAATGGAGTATTTATCTCAATGTACAATAGACATGATTAGTCATACAATAATAAATATAGCAGGAACTAGTAACATTATTACTGTTGGTTAGGAATTATAACTAGTATATCTGATCTGATGATAGTCTCTCGTAGTCCGGGAAAGACGGTTTTGTAATTTCTTGCTGAACAACCAGCACGAATGATTTGTTTATAATAATTGAATGCTTGTGCTGAATATTAGCTCTCTCTGTTAAATCCACGCTGCTTGAACAGGTGCACAGTGCACTACGTTTCAGGTATCGAAGAGATTGCAGAGCAAGGTGAGATGAAGTGTTTTGCTCAAGAACACAGCGCACCACACGGTCCAAGAACTGGTACCATTATCTCGCAATCGCGAGTGCAATGATAATTAGGCCATGCGTCCTCAACTATAATAAAAACAACATTACCAATACAGAATACTTTACAAAATACTTGTGTTGTTTAAACATCAGAAGCTGCGGGTTTTCGTCCGGAAAAATTCCTTTAAAGACATATAGTATTAAAAAAATACTGTATATCTCAATACTTCAAAGCAAGGCAAAATGTAATCGGCCAAGAAGTGATCATGATTTCATTTCGCCGAGCTCTAAAATAAATTGTATTTTTTAACACTATACCTCTTTAAACAGATTTTCCCGGACGAAAAACCGCAGTTTCTGGCGTTTAAACAGTGCATATAGATTAAAGTATCTTTTCTTCATAATTTTTTTTTATTATAGAGCTGCTTCTATTGCATAATTCGAATATATATTATAATAGCTTTTATTAATGTATTAATTATCTACAGCAAAGGTGGCTACATATTTAATTTGTATTTCATGTGACAGGTATTTTACGCACGAGTTCTGAAGCGCTGTATCACATCCCCTTTAATTTATGTATAAAATATGTTGATATAGACATATTTAGCATTTTTACAGATATAATAATTTAATACAAAAGACACAAAACAAGCAATGTAAACATGATTTACTTTAATGAGACATTTGGGTCTTGATTTTACAAAATTTTTAATGTTTGGTTTTTGAATTAGTTACTGGGAAAAGAAAATTCTTCAAACTCAAACCATTCAAACGTGACTTCATTTTAGTTTCTTTTTTTTACCAATTTTATGGATAGTTTGTTCACATCTGCACATCGTTCTGAAACGACTGATGTAGCTCTGTGTAAATTTTGTTAGTTCTGAAAAATTTGCAATTAATCTTGTCAAAAACATTCGGAGCTGAGGGAAGCCTTCTCAAATTACATTTTCAATATTGACTTAAAAACAAAAGTTTTTAAGTCAATAAGTTCCGCTTGTATGCTACTAAGCATTTTCACGATCTCTCTTTCTCTCTCTCTCTCCCTCTCTCTCTCTCTCTCTCTCTCACACACACACACACACACACACATACACACACACACACACACACAGACGGACACACACTTATTTTTTTTTGCTTCTCACAGCAAAAACGTTTTAAATGGATACAAAATTTAAGTACGCAATCATCAGCAAAAATCACGAAAACAGCTTTCGACTGTTTCAACATTTTTTGTTAAACTGTCACAATCGTCAGCATATTCTCTCTCTACTCTTTTAAGCGTAGAAACTGAGATAGGAGCATCTTTAATTTAACCTTAAATTCTATGGTATCTAGCTTAAGAAAGCAAGGAAACGATTTATTACTACTACTTTGTTACATCAAATAAAAATGCCGAATCAAATCGCTAATTATCATAACATAAATGAACTCATTTTAGAAAATGATGAACATTATTTTTCTATTTCCGAAATCTAATTAGAACCTGTCTTTGGAAGATACTTGCCAATGGAAAACAATATTTTCATATTCTAAACCTTGCATTTCGCAATATTCCTTGAATTCTCATCCGTTTAATGCACTTTTAATCGCGTATTATATGTTAAAAAAGTGGCTCTCAACCATTTTTTGCCTATGGAGCCCCTGTGATTCCTATTTTACTTGCGTGGACCATTTGATGTTTGAAAAAATCTTATCATACTAAATATTATTAAAAATTGTATAAAAGATTGCTAAAGATATTTTGTATATTGTATATGTACAACGAGTTCATTGGACATGAATTTTAACAACGAAATCTTATGTGGACCCCAAGGGCCATATGAACTCCTATTGAGAACCACTGTGTTAACACTTAGATGATGACTAAAGTTTTTCCACGCAACAACTCTTGGTGCCTAATGTATTGATGTTTTCGAAGAGCATGATCTAAAAATTTTACAAGCAAAATTGCAGTCCTACAAGTCTTACTGATCACCGACAGAATTTTGTCAGTATAAACACTAATAACAATTGCAGCGTGGAAGGTGTTTATAAGCCATTTAAAATAACACACAAAATCCGTTAGATTCACTTCAACATTTAAATTTAATTTGTCAAAATATTTTCGTCGCTTTCAGACCGCGACCTGTTCACTGACAAAATTCTGTGCTGCATCAGAATTTTGTCAGTGAACAGGTCGCGGTCTGAAAGCGACGAAAATATTTTGACAAAGTAAATTTAAATGTTGAAGAGAATCTAACGGATTTTGTGTGTTATTTTAAATGGCTTATAAACACCTTCCACGCTGCAATTGTTTTCGTTTTAGCACACGATCTCAGATCAGGTCACTTGCTATGCAAGTACATCTCCGTAAAACACTAATAAGTTTACTGAAAATTCTCGTAAATTTTTCTTGTCGGACATTATTATTATTATTTTTTTTTTTAGATATGTCCGATCCTCTTGATTCTTTTCCCTTTAAAGTAACTCATGACTGGTTTTTCAATGAAGCTAAAATTGTTATCAAAACCTCTGATAAAAATGCGTGGCTGAGTTATATCCCATATGTTGATAGATTCGTCCAGGGTTAAAGAAAATAAAGGAGAGACCTTTTAATTTCTCAGTTACATAAGGAAAGAACTCTTCCATGTGTGCTACATCGAAGTCCTACAATGTTTTTATCGCCAAGAAATAAATACTTAGAAACAAGGTCAAAAAAATTTCTTCTCCATCAGAGAAAGGTTTTCATTTTTGGCCAACACCAAAGCGATTTCATAGGGCGCTTCTTTCATCACCAGATTTTTACAACTTCATTTAACAAACGTATTTTAGTTTTTGATTTCGTCTGTTTACCTAAATATGTATTCTTTCCATAATGTATCTTTATATGTGTGTTGTCTGTTAAACTGGTATTTTTTTTTATTATGTGAGAAATTTTACGTGTATAATAAAAATACGAATATAGAATTAAACAGTAAAACAATCAAAACGCATTTAATTATTCACTTTTTCTCGTGAACCCTCTAACCTTTTGCGTTCCGGAAAAAAAATTGACCGGGAAACGTTAGTTTAATATAATATATAGTGTACTGAGCAGTACATATGAGATTCATAAGATTAATCTTTTTATGATGCAACCTGATTTATAGGGTAAGAGTAGAGACCCACTTCGGTCATGAATGACCATGGAATTGCACCTAGAAAGTTCCCCTCCGAAGCACAAGTTCGGGCAAGGTTGTTTATGGAAGACCACCAGTCGCCCATGCATGTCATGCTTCTCCTTTCCACGCCACCGACGTTGTGACGTTGTCCCAGGGAAAGGCCGATACAGCTTGACACCAGTGATGTCGCAACTCATTCCTACAGCTGAGTGAACTGGAGCAACGTGAAATAAAGTGTCTTGCTCAAGAGCACAACACAGCCCGGTCCAAGAATCGACCTCACTACCTCATGATTGTGATCCCGACGCTCTAACCACTGGGCCATCACTGATTTATAACGGACATATTTCATATTTATAATGAACAGTATTTCACTGATTTATAATGGACAATATTACTTTTACCTATTTCGATAGACTGTAGAATAGGAACTCTAAGCTAATGTTATATTGTAGTCTATGGATTGTATCTTTCGTTTTAGAAATATTTATGGATACGTGGTAATGCGAATGTTGGAGCTATAGTAGTAATGTAGATAATTATATTTACCATGCTTTGCTCTGGATCCTCAATACCTAGATGGAATTGTACGGGCGCCACCGCGATATACTGTAATTCAAGGGGCAGTTCTTAAATCTGGCAGGCCCCACAAATGATTTCTTCCAGAGAGAGAGAGAGAGAGAGAGAGAGAGAGAGAGAGAGAAAGAGAGAGAGAGAGAGAGAGAGAGAGAGAGAGAGAGAGAGAGAGAGAGAGAGAGAGAGAGAGAGAGAGAGAGAGAGAGAGAAAGAGAGGGAGAGTCTCCTCGATACAGGACCAGTACTTTATTTATCGGTCTGAAATGATGAATGGCAAAATTAACTTCAGCAGGATTTGAAGTCAGAGCGCAGAAAGCCGGAATGGCTACCGCAAGGTGGTGCATCCGATGCTCTAAGTATAGGCGTGTTGTCGTTGGTACTCCGTCGCTTATAACGTCGACGGTTCCAGTTGATCCGATCAACGGAACAGCCTGCTCGTGAAATTAACGTGCAAGTGGCTGAGCACTCCACAGACACGTTACCCTTAACGTAGTTCTCGAGGATATTCAGCGTGACACAGTGTGACAAGGCTGACCCTTTGAATTACAAGCACAACAGAAACAGGAAGTAAGAGTGAGAGAAAGTTGTGGTGAAAGAGTACAGCAGGGTTCGCCACCATCTCATGCCGGGGTCTATTGGAGCTTTAGGTGTTTTCACTCAATAAACACTCACATCGAAACCGCGATTCTATGACCGCGAGTCCGCTGCCCTAACCACTGGGCCATTGCGCCTCCACTAAGTAAAGGCATACTACGTCAGTATATAACAGAGAAGATACACTATAACATTGATTATGTGTGTAAAGCCACATGTAGGGAATTTGCTGCCTTTTGAAGACCTAATTACGGCCTTTAAAAAGAAGTACAAGAATATATTTTTGTTGAATTAGTTTTATTGGCAGTTTATATTTTCGTCTAATTGCGATTTTCGATTTGTATTTTTTTAATCTCGACTTGTAATCACATTTACAGTAATTGCAAATGTATATATATATATATATATACACACATACATATATATCTATATATCTATATATATATATATATATATATATATATATATATATATATATATATATATATATTTCAAAGTTAAGTTTACAGCGAGGTTACTTATGCGATAACTCGGCGTTTTAATATTTTGATAGAAATTTTATGAATTGTATTTTATAAAAAAATAAGAAGGTTTAGCAGTATAACGTTTTCTTTGAAACGCAGTTTGTCAGACAGATGCCAATTAATTTCAATGCGACCTTCCAGCATATAAAGGTATAAGCTCTGGTGTAATATGTCTTTCTGTGGTAGTATCGGTACAAAAGCTGTAGATAAATAGCTAAGGAAAATATAGCCACTGTAAATGTAGATATCGTACAGCACGGGTATTATAGCTGCTATAAATATGTAACTGTGAGTAGTGATAGCTATTACTATGCTAATATATGTAGGAGTGGAGGAATAACGTTTAGTTTGTGATGTGCTGGTGTTACAATTGATTCAGACTTCTTACGCATCGACTGGACTGCTAAAAAAGTGTGTGTCCTCATGTGTTACACGAGAGACGTAATCCTGTTGAACAACACAATTTGACCCTTGGGTGCTTTCAGCAAAGTCCTCCTTGTTGAAAATCTCAGCTCTGACATTACTACCACTGCCTTCCGTCTTTTATTCCAACATTGCTCTTCCTCTTCTGATTAAGCCATAGAGTGAATGTGTGATTGTATATATGTGTGTATATGTGTTTGTGTATATTTACGTATGTTGTGCGTATGTGTCAGGTCGGATTAAAATGATCTGCTACTTGTAATCAGAAAAATCATTATTATGTATGTCACGATCGGAAACGATGGGGACTAAACAGGGGAAACCACTCTAGGGTCTCACCCTGGTTTATAAAGGGTGACTAGGCAAATTGAGAGGACAACAGACAATACCTGTCTTCAAGGGTGGATCAAACACAACGAAAAGTAAACCGTCATACACTGTTGTTGTTGTTGGTACTCCGTCGCTTACGACGTCAAGGGTTCCAGTTGATCCGATCAACGGAACAACCTGCTCGTGAAATTAACGTGCAAGTGGCTGAGCACTCCACAGACACGTGTACCCTTAACGTAGTTCTCGGGGATACTCAGCGTGACACAGTGTGACAAGGCTGACCCTTTGAATTACAGGCACAACAGAAACAGGAAGTAAGAGTGAGAGAAAGTTGTGGTGAAAGAGTACAGCAAGGTTCGCCACCATCCCCTGCCGGAGCCTCGTGGAGCTTTTAGGTGTTTTCGCTCAATAAACTCACAACGCCCGGTCTGGGAATCGAAACCGCGATCCTATGACCGCGAGTCCGCTGCCCTAACCACTGGGCCATTACGCCTCCACCGTCATACACTAAAACAGTAAATAAAACAGAACCTTTATTAAGATTGTTTAATCTGTTATTGCTGACTCTCTTGATAACCTCTCACCCAGTTGTCTCTCTCGCTGACGACCTGTGCTGGTCTGTCTTTCTTCTGCGCCAAGGAACAGCGCGCGAGAGAAGTCCTACGTAAAAACGAAGCCAGCCTAAAGTGGCTTCACTCTGGCTTGCTTAGTATTAATCCTAATCCTGTCTTAACCGTCAATCACATATCCCGTGCAGGTAAACTGTGGCTCCAATTTAAACATGTACTGACTTGACGATTGATATGCTATTTCTGTGTTCATACGAGTATGCGCAAGCGAATTGTTGTGTACGTTTCTGTGTGCTTCGGTGCTTGCGTACACATGTGTATGTGTGTATGTCTGTGTGTATGTCTCTGTGTATGTTTGTGTGTGTGTGGATGTATACGTGCATGAAAACAGGTGTGCAAATTAATGTTTTTCTATTACTCAATCAAAAGAAGGCAATGTCAAACCCTTTGTCGGAGCTTCTGTGACTGATACGAGGAATGAATGAATGAATGAATGAATGAAGGAATGAACGAAGGAAGGAAGGAAGGGATGGGAAGGAAGGAAGGAAGGAAGGGATGGGGGAAGGAAGGAGGGAGGAAGCCATCCTTAGGTCAAAGATCTGGCTGAAATATTCTCAAACAGAGTGGACTCCACTGGAGTCACCTGATGACGAATTAAGTCATCCTAGAACCGGGGTTTCCACGCAGTTCTCTTCTGCTAAATTTTAATTCACAAGGTTTTAGTTGGCTTGAGGCTATGGGAGAGAAGACACCATCCCAAGAAGCCGCGTAATGCCGTTTCGTATGAAACGAAAGTCTTAAGCATACAGTCACGCCTGCGCTTGTTTGAGTGAGTGTGTATGTAAATAGGTGCGCGTATTTGAGTGTAAGATAATACGTGGGCGTCAAACACAGAATGTTCAATCCAGACAGACCAGCAACAAACTGCAGGCATCGTTGAGAAGTTAAGAAGTTCATTTTGCGTTCATGCTGTCCCGGGTTCGATCCCACGATGTGGAATTTCAGGCAAGTGTCTTTTACCATAAACCTTGGGTGGATCCGTGTCATGTAAGTAAAATTCGGTTCATGGAGATTGCGGACTGCATTCGTAAGTCCACCTTGTTACACACCGTGTTATGCCGATGCTGTCGGTTGTACTCTATATTTAGAATAGAACAGTCTGCGGAGTATACAACTACTTCTTGTTTATCCAATGCGTAGGTAGTTCAATTAATCGAACTGGAATACTTATCGTCTAAACCGACGGAGATCCATTTGCACTTTCTACGTCTATGTCAGCTCATTTCACTTCTCTTTTTTTTTTTATTCAACCTTACCATACCTCTCCCACTTTCTCCCACGGTTTTCGGTTTTCACCCAACACAGTCTCTCAATCTCACGATTTCTTCGCTTCATTTCGACTCTATCGTCCGTTTATTTCTTCTTTCTCTCTCGCTTTCCTCTCTGTCTGTCTGTCTCTTTATCTCTCTCTCTCTCTCTCACACACATACACACACACACACCCATGCTCACACATATCGCGCACACATACATACATTATATATCCTATCTTATTTCGTATATTATTCCTCTCAGTTCTCAAGTACCCCCTCTTTATATCTTCTATTACTTTTTGTTTTCTCTTTGGTTCCCCCCTCCCTATCTTGTATATTACACCTTTCTTTCTCTCTAATTCCTCCTCCTCCCCCCAGCTCATATATCACTGTCCTCGTTCTTTCTACCTTCCCGCTCTCTTGTATATAACTCCCCCTTTCACTCCAATCCCCCCTACCTTTCTAGGTCATATACTACTTCATCTCTATTTTACGCGCGATCTTTTCGTTTTCTTGTTAATCTAAGATTTTACTCATTCTCTCTCTCTCAACCTCTTTCTCCCTCTCTCTCTCTCTCTCTCTCTCTCTCTTTTTCTTTCATCTCTTCATTCCTATCCAAAGCTTTCTCCCTTTCGCTTTCCCCAGTATCATCGCCACTGCTTATCCCCGCTTCCTTCCGTGCTTCTCTCTCTCTCACTTTCCCTCTGGCTTTCCCGTTCACTTGCTCATCCTCTTCTCTATCTTTTATCTCCTTCTCCTGTCGAGGTTTCCCCCCACCGCCTTTTGTTGCCTATCCTCGTTCTCTCTCATATATTTTATTCTCTCTACGAACCAATCTGCCTACCACTCTCTCTATCTCCCTGCTCTCCCTGTTCTCCCTCTTTTCATCTGTCTCTCAGAATATCTCTCTATTCTGTTTATGACTAAATTATTCAACAGTTTATTTCTCTTCTCTTCCTCTTTGATAATTCACACTTTTTCCCGTCTTTCTGTCTCCATTCCCTCTTTCAGTTCTCTTATCTCTCGGCATTTGTGGCACTAGTATCAGCAGTAGTAGTACCACCACCACCAGCAGCAGCAGCAGCAGCAACAGTAGTTGTAGTAGTAGTAGTAGTAGTAGTAGTACACCAATCGGTGGTGGTGGTGGTGGTGGTGGCGGTGGCTGTCGTAGTCGTCATAACAGTGATAATAGTTGTAGCGGTGTTGACGCTGGTTGTTACGACTGTAGTCGTAGTGGCGGTTACAACATTGATAGTATTTATAGTAGCAGCAGCAGCAGCAGCAGCAGCAGCAGTAGTAGTAGTAACAGCAGCAGCAGTAGCAGTAGTGGTTGGTATTAGTCGGAAACGCTTTAGTAGTGGTCGTGGTGTCACTGGTTGTAGTAGTGGTCAAATTCGGCATGGTGGTGGCGATGGTTAGAGCTGGTGCGTGACACGCGATCGCCGCGCACTTTGTACGACTCCCTCGGAAAGCACGGCAGGAAACTTGCGTGAGTGGAACGTACGTCCTTGTGTTATCAACAGCGGCACTGCAGCCGGTCAGCTGTGCCGCGTGTTTCCTAAGAGCCTGTCTCTGCTATAGCAGACAGCAACGATACTGTTTTGACAACAACAACGATACTGTTGACAACAACAGCAACAACAACTGCTGTGTTGCCACCTAACACTTATATGAACATTAACAATCACAATCCGCAACTATCGACTGCGAGGACGAACAATAATAATAGTGTCACAATCGCCAGCGACAACAGTAGCAAAAACAGCAGCAACAACAACAACAAGAGGTAAAAATAATAATAATAATAATAATAATAGTAACAAGAATAACAACAATAATTATCATTCTTGCTGCTTCGTCGGTAGATAATACGTAAAAATAACAACCGCGACGTGAATATGGACAAGAACAACGGTGACATGGATCACATCAACTATAACAACAGCATTAAACAATTGTAATTATTAATTAAACTAACAGCGACCGGAGCAACAGTTGCAATAACAACAACAACAACAACATCGAGAAGAATAACATTGAGTAGAATAACAACAACCGCAAAATCCATAACAATAACCAGTAACAATAAGATCAGCGATAATAAAAGCGACTGCGGCGACGGTGGCGACTGCGGTGACAGTTTTTAAACCGGGTCTGGTACAACGTGTAACAACGGCATAAAGAAAGAAATATCATCATCATCATCATCATCATCGTCATAATCAAGAACAGTAACAGCCACCACGACGACGGTGACGACGACGACGAAAGACACCAGCTGAAGCAACAATTAAAGCAACGCAACCTGTAACAGCATCAACAACCGCAGCAGCAGCAGCAGTAAAAAATAAGTATATAAGCAACAGTTAATCGCAAGTGTCTATGTGGTCGTTCGACTTGCTAGAAATAGCAGCCAAATTTCTCTCTACTGAAACCTTTACGCTTTCGGTAACAAAAAAAAAGAAGGACATATCGATAATGTAGTCCTAGATAGACACCAACCCCAAAATTAAAAAAAAAAAAGACGGGATGGTCATAATTAGAATGCCTAGAATGCATTCTTTTATCATGGGGTTGGCTCGTCTGGAGCTGAACTGAGGGTTAAACAAAACAACAACAACAACAACAACAACAACAAAATCAACAAAAAAGTAACAACCGTCGTGATGGTCATTCACTGTGTGAGCCGTCGCAATAATAACACAAGTACAACAGTAATAACAACAACATCAACAACAGTAACAACTACCGCAACACTGCCACCGTCCTCATGCGCCATCCAAACGCAGTCAGATATATAAATATATATATATATATAGCAAGCGATAACAAAGCATCGACAAGATAACTGTTTCACAATAGAGAGTAACTTACAATTTATCCCGAATATATATATATACATACAAAAATAAGAGGGATGACCAGCAAAAGTGGACTCCTATATGCTAGAAATAGATGCCGAATCATCTAACCACGAAAAAAATATATGTTCTCAGTAAAAATTCAGCGACACAACAGTTTTTTTTTAATATGCTAGACCACTGGTTCAAATTGATTAATATCAATTTCTACCCTCATAAATAAATTTATATATATATATATATATATATATATATATATATATATATATATATATATATATCACGACGTTCATGCTGCAATAGAAGAGGTGGTGACAGGCGTGGTGGTAAAAACGTCGGCGTCGTCAGTGACGTGACGGAAGTACAAGACTCGGTAAAGAACTAGAAAGAAAGAAAGAACAAAAAAGGAAAGAAGACAAAAAAAAAAATTCTTAAGACGGAGAGACAGTAAAATGTTATAGGAAAGCAGTAACTCAGGTACGTCTGTCGGAAAGTAGAAAACACAAACAAGCACCTGATAACGATAGTTTCGTTCATCGTCTGCTTTATACACCTGCCGATACCGTATTGAACACTCAACACTGGCCGATCGGTCCTTGGCTACAATGGCAGTCAACGAAAATATTAATTATTGTAACATACAAAGAGCTGTACCTACAGCATGGTCAAGTTCTATTCTGCAGGACCCGGCTTCTATGATACGCCACCTCTTCATTCAGGAACTTTTGCTTACTGTTTTTGTATTGGTTTGCTTCGTGTTGATTCGGACAATATATACAGTTGTGAAGCGTCGATATGCTCGGATCACAGTATTCGTAATCGGTGGTGGGCCTATCGGGTTGACAGCAATGTTTATAGCCGCCAAATGTGTCCGTGTAGCGCGCCTGGTCCTTTACGAAGAACTCAGTCGAAGTTCCTTGATAAACAGACTCAATCAACTTGCTTTCGATATGTCCAGTATAAACTTTCTCAAAGACCTTGGAATAGATTTCCATAATATGGAAGGCTGTTGGCAACAAAATAGTTTTTCTACTCGAGCCGGCATTTTTCAGGAGTACCTTTTGAATCTTATTTCAAAGATGGATGTGCCGATAGAAATGAAATTCCAAACAAAAGTAAGTTGTATATATTTTCATACATGAATGCACACACACATACACACACGCGCTTGCATGCAGTATGTGTATGTATGTATGTGTGTATATATATATATATATATATATATATATATATATATATATATATATATATACATACATATATATATATATATATATATATATATATATATATATATATATATACATACATACATATATATATATATATATATATATATATATATATATATACATACACGTATACACACCCACACACGCTCATATGCGCATACACATACACACACATATTGTTTCCATTTCAGCGTCTTCGAAGTTTGATTTCAGTGATAAATAAGTAATGTGCTATGTAAGCCTCAAGTAAACACTGATGTTGAATTAACATTACTGTATATGGCCTATTTAGTGGGGAGGTAGGGTGGGGGAATGCTTAAAACATGAATTTATACGAGATGTAAAATGCGAAATTGTGATGATCATACTTTTCTCATTATCATAATTCATTTAAATAAAGTGAAATGACTTTAAGTGGAAAACATACAGCGAATCTCACCACAGACAACAATACTATTTCATTTCATTTCAATGTATTTGAGAAAGGCACGATTATTATAAAGTCCCATTTCCCCTAACTCCTTCTATATATCTTACATCAATGTAAAAAAAAAACAACCAATCAGAGATCAATATTGTTACAGGTATGTAATGTTTGTTTTTACAAACGTATAGGGTATAAGGAGTTCCGTTTTACTTTTAAATAATGTTTGAAGGTATTGGCATATACTTAACACCCTCAAACACTGCATATTGATCAATATATATATATATATATATTTATATATATAGGTCTGTATTTATACTGATCAATAAGAAATGTCAAAATATCGTATGTGCGTTCAATAACTACATTTATGTGTGTGTGTGTGTGTGTATGTGTGTAGTGTGTATGTATTTATGTGTGGCGCGCGTGTGTGTATGTATTTGTGTGTGGCGTGTGTGCATACGTGTGTTTTCTTTAGTGGTTTACTGTTTTTCTTTAGCACGTAGATTATATATTTTTACTATTGGTGGG
>NC_142928.1:129408650-129421150 GCF_046866305.1 Octopus bimaculoides
GTGAACAGTCTGTTTTGATGGAACTATGTACGTTTGTTTTGTACATATAGATAACACAACGAAAAGAAAACAAAGTCATCCACTTCCAGATTTGTATAAGAGGCAAAGAAATGTTCTGCAAAACTTATGTCTGAGGAGACTCCATGAATGAGACGAAAGCGCTAATAAAGAATTATCCAAAATTCTGACTACCTCTCTTTTTTAAGATATAAAATATGTACACCACTTTAAACAATCTATCACACATACGTATACCTATGTTTTTTTTTTGTGTGTATATATATATATATATATATATATATATATATATATATATATTTACAGATAGATGAATACCTAAACTTGTGTATGTGTATATGCATCTCTGTATACGTACGTGTGTGTGTGTATATATGCATACATAGATGATAGGTGTGTATGTGTGTATATAAGTATATATAAATATGTGTATACATAAACGTCTATATTGTACAAATAAACTGGTTATAGAACGAAATAGTTATAGATTTAAAGTTATGAATTTACAAAATTTCAGTTAGATTATTTAAGATTAAGCTCGTTCATATAGCGTCTTTGTAAAGATTTAGAAATTATAAATATTTTCATTTGATATTTTTCGTCAAATAGTTAAGAAGGTATGTTAATCTGACGAAGCATCATTACATATTTAAACGGATTTGATTATTCTTGAAAAACTTCATTTTGTTAATGAAGCGGAAACAGCTGTAATTTATGAGATGTGTCATTTGTTTGTATAAAATATTTAAACTGAATTTATAATTGTTCATTTTATTGTTTTGTTTATCCATTTCTAATTTATATTTATATATTAATAAAGTTATGTTTATTTTATTTACCTACTGATGTAACATTGTTATTGATATAGGTAACATAAACCAGTAAATTCTTCGGATACATAATATACCTTAGGTGTATTTTACACCTAGCTAAACTGTTATTTATATATGTATATATATATATATATATATATATATATATATATATATATATATATATATATATATATATGTATATATATATAATTATGTATAAATGTATATATATACACACGTATATATACATATACATATACATATATATGTATGTGTGTATATATACTATATATATACATATGCATGTATGTATGTGTATATTAAATATATATATATATATATATATATATATATAATTGGGTACCCTCCCAGCAGTATACTGGATAGATACTATCCCTTAGTGGGTTGAACCCCCAACTCCTAACTCTCTCACGTTATATATATATATATATATATATATATATATATATATATATATATATATATATATATATATATATATATATATATATATAATTATATATATATAAGCAACAACGTTTGCTTGTTGCAAAATCAGCGACTCTATGTCACTTGAAATTATATATATTGCGAGCAGAAGAGAGCTACTGCCATCTCTAGTACAAGAAGTATTCAGTACTGAAGACAGGCAGAAATAGCCCGAAACCAGAATGGTCTGCTGGTCCCGTAGCTAGAAGGTGGTAGGGGATCGGCACCAACATCCCAGCACTAACCACTTCGTGTATGATAGTCCTCTGAACTTTAGTATTCTCGAACGCCCTCTCGGATGAGAAAATGAATAGCATCAATCTCACCTCTCTGGGAGGGCTCCCGAAATCCAGGAACGTTGCCTTTTTCTCCAGATCCAGCAAGTGAATGTGTGGTAAGAAGCTTGTTTCCCAGCATTGTTCTGTGTTCAGTCACATTGTTTAGCACCTACTATAGCTTCAGGCCGACCTAAGCCTTGTGGGTAGATTTGGTAGACGGAAACTGAGAGACCCGTTGTATATATATATATATATATATATGTGTGTGTGTGTGTGTGTGTGTGTGTGTGTGTGTGTGTGTGTGTGTGTGTGTGTGTGTGTGTGTGTGTGTTCATGTCTGTTTTTGTCCTTTACCATCGCTTGACAACAGGTGTTGGAGTGTTTACGCCCCCGTAACTTAGAATAAGTATCAAGCTTTACAAAATAAAGTTAAGCACTGTGATTAAGGATTCTTCAAGGCGGTGCCCCATCATGGCCGCAGTCTAATGACTGAAACGAGTAAAAAAAAAGAGAAGATATTTTCTCTTAATCATAGATTCACCTGTCATTCCATGTGATATAAAGATAAGTGATTTATGTTGTAACTTTTAACTTTTTCACTCCACGACATTCTGTAGTTGAAATTAGCTATAATAGGATTATGTCATATGCACGCGAGTCGAAATCTTTTAGAAATATTTTATATTTTAAAGTACATAGGAGTGTTGTCCTGAAAGCAAAATAAACGTGAGCATAATTATTTTATTAACTGACATAGGACGTTCGAATTCTAGATGTATTCAGACTTATTTATCGAATCTGAAAGGATGATAGGCAGCGTTAAGCTCGGATTTGGACTCAAAGTATAGAAAGTCGGGACAAGCATCGCAGCGCATTCTATCCGTGACTTTAACGATTCGCCATTGTCGTTATAAGTGTATGTGTGTTTTTTTTTACATTCATTTAAGTGAACCTATCTTATTGGATATTTGCGGCAAGACAGTTCCGGATATATGAGATGTACACTAATGCGGGTTTTACTTGAGGTTTATAGAAGCTCAAAAACCTATCAAAACCAGATTATTTTCTGGTCCTGAACAGGAATCTTATCCTGTTTTAAGATTCACACGGGTCATATATAATTTATGTAATTGCGTGTATATAACAAAGGCGGTTAATCTGTAATCGTTGGATACATGAATGTGCTAACAACTTCACTGATTATCAGATACAATTCTACTGTTATCTGGTGCTTTTTGAGAAGGACACTTCATTCTACATTGTCTTCGCTCATCTTACAGGAAGGAATAGCGAGCATATAATCTCGTTATATTCAGCTTTCGTCTTCCTATGCTTTGCTTTTGTACTCTTATTCCATGTTTAGAGATTACACATGGAATAAGGTAGGATTTCCAGGTGGATACAGTTCTAGATAAGAAAGAGAAAGAATATGGAATGTGGGAAGAGAGATATTCTCTTTGTCTGTCTATCTATCTATCTATCTATCTATCTATCTATCTATCTATCTATCTATCTATCTATCTATCTATCTATCTCTCTATTTATCTATCTATCTATGTTTGTCTGTCGGTCTACTTATCTAGCCGTGTTCCGGCTTATGTATTTATCTCTTTCTTTCTTTCTTTCTTTCTTTCTTTCTTTCTTTTTTTCTTTCTTTCTTTCTTTCTTTTTTTTTTCTTTCTTTCTTTCTTTCTTTCTTTCTACACCCATAAGTTTTTTTATGTGTGTATGAATATATCCTATTTTTAATTCTTTCTGTAAAATCCAGTTTTTAAATGAAAAACAAAGGCTCCTTCATTGGAATTCAGGTAGTAACAAGTATATTTTAGGAAAAAACCCCATTGAATTTAGTATGTGCTAGATTTTTTTTTTTTAACCTATAAACATTAAATCACCCATCTAGTAAGTAACCAAGTGGGCTAACGATTACAAGTGGACAAGTAAATTTATAACCTAAGCTAGTTGTACTTTACAGAGAAGTTGTTCGTATATTATCTTTTGCATTGATTTTTAAATAAAATGTTCACCTCTACAACAACAGTGCATAAATTCTAGTTTTCTGTCCAAAATGCCCTCAAACCTGTTAATTTATATTTGGCAGAAGTTTTGATGAAGATGTATTTCCAATACTCTCGGTATTGAAACGTCAGGTATATTTATCCCAAAGCAGTTTTTCTTACGGATATAAGCGTATATTGCTTTAGCACGAACGTGATGCCTCGAAGGAAAGTATTGTCCTAATGAGATTTTCAGGTAGCTCTTGATAAGATACATAATGTCGTCCACATAAATGTAATTTTCGGTCGAATCATGAGGTTTAAGGCGTTTTTTATCACTTTTATGCAACAAAAATATTGTAGCTATATCTTGCTGCAGTATTGCAAATACATAATTTTCGAAATGTGACTTGATATAACCTAAAATCCAGCAATTTCGGTATCCATTTCAAGATTCCTTGTAATCATGTACCCAGAGTATGTCTTCTCAAAGTCTTTGATAAGAAAGATCAGTCTCGCAGTTCTTAGACCGGGTAGAATATCTTCAGATATTCTGCTTCTCGAACTTCTCATTTCCGACATGCAACATGTTTTCCAAACTTTTGAGAATTTGATAGATGTATTTTTTAACTTTATTTTTTACTACTGTACTTTAAGCAAGTGGTGTCTGATTGATGCCATATGACATCTTAACAACTGCCTCGTCCGTTGCCTTTTCACCTGAGAATACCAAATACTATTCACAATGTAGGGTAAATTTTGATACTTTCGCCCGCACGATTTTCACTAAGAAATAATACAAAAAACTCGGATTTTCCGCTTGGAATCGAGTACCCTGACCTCCTAATATGCCGCAAACCCCTTATTTTTGTTTGGAAAAAAAGTGTGGGTGGGGTGGAACCCTCGGAAATTTAACCCTCCTCCCATTTTCAAATATTTTTTGCTGTTTCTTTCTTTACCCATATTTTTAGATAACATTTTGCAGAAATACATTTTCGAGAGAATGTTGATTACATGAGATTGAAGATACAAACAAATTTGAAAAGAGTAAGTGAAAGTGCAGACGTTGTAGAAGTTAGTGGTAACGAAGTTTGTGGAGTGATAAAGAATGATAAATAATTCATCTAAAAAACATGTTAGAGTTTGTGTATGTGTGTGATACAAGTAAAAGTATAATATTAAAACAAAATATCTTTATCATACCTCTTAAAATCACTGGATATAATATATATAATATATAATAATTCCAGATTGCAGAATAGATTTGAAAAACTAATTCACTTTCCCTTTGCAATTTTTGGCACCGAAATCGGGTAACTAATGCATTTCATTTTTGTGTGTGGAGAGAGAGAGAGAGAGAGAGAGAGAGAGAGAGAGAGAAAAAAAAGAGAGAGAGAGAGAGAGAAAGAGAGAGATAGAGAGAGAGAGAGAAAGAGAGAGAGAGAGAAAGAGAGAGAGAGAGAGAGAGAGAGAGAGAGAGAAAGAGAGTCAGTGAGTGACGAAGTTTACCTAAACTTTCAATGATATAGTAATATATTATATTATACATCATCATCATCATCATCATTATCATCATCATCATCCAGTGGCCCATAAAACGCACCATTCAAGCGTGGTCGATGCTAGTGCCACCTGACTGGTTCCCGTGCCGGTGACACTTAAAAAGCACCCACTACACTCTCGGAATGGCTGACGTTAGGAAGGGCATCCAACTGCAGAAACCCTGCCAGAACAGATTGGAGCGTGGTGCAACCTCCTGGCTTGCCGGTCCTCAGTCAAACCATCCAACCCATGCCAGCATGGAAAGCAGACGTTAATCGATGATGATGATGCGTTTATTTTTTTGATTGTCAATTTTTTGGTTGCCGAGGTCGACTTTGCCTTTCATCTTTTCGGGGTCGATAAATTAAGTACCAGTTACGCACTGGAGTCGATGTAATCGACTTAATCCCTATGTCTGTCCTTGTTTGTCTCCTCTATGTTTAGCACCCATTTCTCAAGTATTTTTGGTTTTCCACTCTCTTTCAAGTGGTTGGAAATTGTCGTATACATTACGTCTAATTCAGAAGCAAGCTCTCGAACAGTTGTGCGTATATTGGTTTCCACTAAGGCTCTTAGTTGATCGTTGTCAACATCCGATGCCCGACCACTACTCTTATCATCTTCAAGACTCTCGTCACCGCTACGAAATTTCTTGAACAACCATTGTGCTGTACGTTCATTCGTTAGCACGCCGGGTGAAATGTTTAGCGGTGTTTGTCTGCCGTTAAGTTCTGATTTCTAATTCCGCCGAGGTCGACTCTGCGTTTCATCCTTTCGGGGTCGATAAATTAAGTACCAGTTACGCACTGGGGTCGATGTAATCGACTTAATCACTTTGTCTATCCTTGTTTGTCCCCTCTATGTTTAGCCCCTTGTGGGCAATAAAGAATTAAGAAACGTTGGCACACTGGGCGAAATGCTTAGCAGTATTTCGTCTGTCTTTACGTTGAGTTCAAATTCCACCGAGGTCGACTTTGCCTTTCATCCTTTTGGGGTCGATAAATTAAGTACCAGTTGCATTCTAGGGTCGATCTAATCGACTGGCCCCTCCTCCAAAATTTCGGGCCTTGTGCCTAGAGTAGAAAATGATGAATTAAGTTTATAAATGGTTTAAGGAAGCAGTCGGCTGATAAATATTTTAATTTCTGTATATACAAGTATTATTTTGTATAGAATTTCGGATTTCATTATATTTCTTTAGTTATACATGTGAGTGCTATCCTGCAGAGCGTCAACATGTTTCCTTGTCCAACTTCTAGATCTTTCCACCGTTTCATCATGCTACTGTAGTGAAAGTTTTGGAGCGGATACTCAATGTTTTATTACTGAAATTGATACAGTATTCCTTTCTGAATGTCTTTAACCATGATGTCAAATTTACAAGCATTGTTTGTATAACACTTGTTATCACATGTTTTCTTACAAACTTTAGCAACACCATAGATAAAACTGCGAGTTGTTTGTCGTACTCCACTTCCACAATGGTTTTAGCGACAGTTTAGAGATTATATGAATTTTCACCTGAAATTGCTGATTTAAAATATATAGAAGTCGTAGATATTCAATAGTTGTATCTCTGTCAAATCAGTGATATATGGTGACATATATGTGCTAAGAGGTGGAGATGGTGTTAATAGTAAGTAACGATGTTTGTACTTAATTTACGTCTTTGTTACAGTTTTCTGCCAGCTTTCGATTTTCTTACTTTTTTTTTTTGTCTTCACACTTTTAAAAATCGATTGGTATTACAAGAATTGGAATATCCGCTGTAGTAACTTTTCAAACAACGAACGATCTTTGTTTTCAAAGGTGTTTAACTGTGAGGTGGTTTTGGTTTTGGTTGAATTTGTTCCAGTAATTCTTTAACCGTTCCACAGAATCGTTAAAAGGATTGTCTTGCTTTATCTCACAACACCGGAATAAATATTGATTTAAATGAAAACATTGAGTAAAGCGATTTGAACACTTTTGTCACCTTTCATAGTACACAAATTTGGTAGTGTTGTAAAGTGATAATTTTGTCGACACTGCCAATGCCATCAAGTATTGATCCTTGAAGCAGAACTACAGGGCGACGAAGAGTCTTAAAATCCAATTTGAATAATGTTAGGTTGTTGAGAGATCGGTGTTTCTCTTATATATATATAGCAGAAAATAGCCTTTTAGGTCGGCTTAGTTGTTGAGGACAGTATGCAAACAACCTAATTGAAACGACTCTTAAACGCTTGCACTACGTAGTTGAAGATGCCAATTTGTGATGTCTGTCTCTATCTTTGTATGTTTGAATGTATGAAATGTAGTATGCATGTATATATGTATGTATTTAAATTGCGACAATTTTCTAAAGGCATATACGCATATTGGCTACTACTCTATGAAATAAGAGGAATTGACATTGACCTCAGTAAGCTCTCTCTAGACTTGGAGAGACTGCTAATAGGTGACAGCATTGGTGTCGAAGTTAAACTTCAATGTTTGCTTATACAAGAGAATCTAAAATTATTCAACAGTAGCATTCTGATAAAAATCACTATCACCTTCTCCACTATTCTATAATACCACGCTGTTCATGTTATGTTTAGAATTACAAGAAAACATAGGATAGGCGTATTAATTTCTGAATAAGTGCAATTTTTACAACTCACAGGCTGTTGCAGAAATTTGCATGTAAGTCGAATTGTTTTGTAACTATAATTATAAAGACAATATCACAAGCAAGATAAATGATAATTTATACGTATATGCTTATCCATATCTTTCCAATCCCTTTCTCGTTTTTCGTTACTTACACATCAACATAAATAATATCTCCGTAGTAGAGACGATAAACGTTTCTAAAGCATTTATAAAAGTTAGGCTGAGCAGTCTTGAATGGAAACATTTTAGTCGCAGGCGTGGCTGTGTGGTAAGAAGCTTTCTTTCCAGCCACATGGTTCCACGTTCAGTCCTACTCCGTGGCACCTTGAACAAGTGTCTTCTACTATAATCTTGGGCCGACAAAGCCTTATGAATGGATTTGGTAGATGGAAATTAAAATAAGCTCATCGTATATATGTATGTATGTATGTATGTATGTATGTATGTGTGTGTGTGTGTGTGTCTGCCTTTGTGTCTGTGTTTTCTCCCACCACTACTTAACTACCAGTGTCGGTTTGTTTACACCCCCGTAAATTAGCAGCTCGGCAAAAGACATGATTAGAATAAGGGCCAGGCTTAATAAAAAATAAGTACTGGGGTTGATTTATTCGACTAAAAATTCTTCACGGCAGTGCCCCAGCATGGCCTCAGTCTAACTACTGAAACAAGTAAAAAATAAAAGTTACATATCTCATACCGAACATAGCGTAAATTAGAACTGGGTGGTACTCCAGCTCAAGGCGGCACTCCAACTCAAGGCGGTACTCCAGCTCAAGGCGGTGCTCTAGCTCAAAGTGGTGCTCTAGCATGGCCACAGTCAAATGACTGAAACAAGTAAAAGAATAAAAGAATTAAAAAACATCGCAGTACATCAAACAAGAATTATACCGTATATACATTGTTTCTATGCAACTAATGGGCGAAAAGAATACTAGTGAAGTCTTTTGACCGACAACTTTACGTTTGTTGACCGCTCTTCAGAGAAGACAAATCCAGCATAGATCAGCTACTATACAAAGCATTGATAAATTTAACTAGCGCCATAGTGGAAAACTGAATGTAAGTATTTGTCCCTTTGGCGATTATTCCATAATCAAACAATATCTAAAATCATATATATATAAATAAATAAATATGTCTATATATATACTGTCTCTTAAGACAGCAAAACATTCCCTCAATATACACAGGAGAAAAAAGCCAGGTCAGTTCCTCCTCAACTTTATTCGATTATCAAAGAATATGTAGATGTATTTTTCCATATATGTATTTGCATACACTGTTTTTAACATTTTCATCTTATTATCAGAGAATGTGTGATAATCAGTATGTAACACTACAAAGTTCATACAAAGCTTTATACTTTAACTATATTTTATCAGCAAAGAATGTATATATGCATTTTAATACTCAAACTGTTTTTTAACATTTTTTATTATTCTCAAAGACTTTTGATAACCTTTTTCTAAAAAAGTGAATCCGGTTAAGTAAATAAATATCTTTAAAATAAGTGCATTTTCAAACCTTCTTTCATATATATTTCCACTCGTACGGTATTCCACAACTTTACTTTATTATATATATATATATATATATATATATATATATTTGCATTCTTTTATTTTACGGTGTGTTGGCATAAAATAGGTATTATTTAATCAATGATGACATGCTAAAATAACAAATTTGTAAATTCGGCTATCTACCATGGTGCTAGCCTAGTTTATGATTAAGTTTGCAGAATGTAAATAGGCAGCTGAAAAGCAAAACGCGCGCGCGCGCACTCACGCACACCCACCCACACACACACACACGCACGCGCACACGCACGCGCACACGCACGCGCACACGCACGCACACACGCATAATGTATGTACGATACACATGTTTGTTTGAATTATGTAAATTGCGTCAGTTGTGTTCATACATATATACTGGTAGAGATACAGGCAGATGTAAAGTCTGACGAATATATATACATATAAATATATCTATATATATATATATATATATATATATATATATAAACATATATATATATGTATGTATATATATATATATATATATATATATATATATATATATATATAAACATATATATATATATATATATATATATACATATATATAGATAGATAGATAGATAGATAGATAGAAAGATAGATATAGATATAGATATAGACAGATAGGTAGGTAGGTAGGTAGGTAGGTAGGTAGGTAGATAGGTAGGTAGGTAGGTCGGTAGGTAAGTAGGTTGGTAAGTGGGTAGGTAGATATATCTGCATGTATGTATGTATGTATGTATGGATGTATGTATTATGTATGTATGTATGTATATAGATAGATAGATAGATAGATAGATAGATAGATGAAAAAAAAGGCTGCTTTAAATAATTTCTATTCTTCAACCATTTGAATGCTAAATTGATTGTATTGTTGTGCATATTTGAACCGAACATGACTTAAATGTCAATCTTCTGTTGCACAATGTTTGCAACAGAGAAATGTAATTCATTAAAAAAAAACAAAAAATCCCAATAACAATGCTTGTTGAACAAGCAGAATATTAAAAGGGTAAAGGAAATCCGTTATAGTACTTATAATTATGTTGAAGACCTTTGGAGAAAGATGTAAGAAGCCACTAGAAAAAGAGCTGATTCGGAAAGAAAACAAGAAATGACTAGTGGTATCGATAACTGCTAACATAGGCGCAGAGCCACAGATCTTGGAAGGTATAGTCAACTGAAAATAGCCCTAATATCCTACTGATACTTTATTTGATCGAATGCTGTAAGTGAATTGCGAAGTTGAGCAGGGCGAGGTTTGATTTCAGAGTATAAGGACCGTAACTACATTATGCAAGATATTTTACTAGACGATTCTAACGATTATCACAATCTAGCAACCTCATTTCTGATCATCTTTTTAAAATATTTTTCTTGAGCCCTAGGACTCATAGGCAGGTTCTTTGGTTTCTATGGAGTATATAAGTGACCGAGATCACAGCATTCCTCAACTGAACGGGACAGCAATTTTTGAAGAGCGGCAAGTCAGGTACTTCGAGCTCAGTACCGGACTGTTGATTTATTTTAATGACCCCGGAGGGATGAAAGGCAAAGTTGACCTAAGTGACGTTTAGGTGTGTGAAGGCGCGTGACTTAGTAGTTAGGGTATTCGGCTCACGGTCGTAACGTCATGAGCTCAATTCCCGGCGACGCGTTGTGTCCTACAGCAAGACACTTTATTTCATATTGCTCCAGTTCATTAAGTTGGCGAAAATGAGTAGTACCTGCATTTGAAAGGGCCAACCTTTTCACATTCTGTATCACGCTGAATCTCCTTGAGAACTACGTTAAGGGTATATGCGTCTGTAGAGTGCTCAGCCACTCGCACGTTAATTTCATGAGCAAGCTATTCTGTTGACCAGAGCAACTGAAACCCTCGTCGTCGTAACTGACAGAGTGCCAGTACATTTAGATGTCTAATTGTATACATATTTTCATTAGTCCTGCCTTATAATATAGAGTACTGCCGAGATATTAACAACCCTATGGTAATAAGGTTCTGCAGTGTGCAGACTTGATATTTAGCTTGATAGTTAGCTGCTTCTTATATAATTAGAGCACTTCATAATAACTAATTTACATTCATTCTCGGAGTTGTGCGTATGCATATATTAATTGCATATGTATTATGCTAGAAACTACAAAATTGCTCGGCAAAATTCTTAACCACTCAGTTATGCCTGCAATCATTAAAGTGTTGATTGTAATTAAGAATTATCATTAAGAAGATAAGTCTACCAATTGAGATAATATATACAACATTAAAACTTTGTCACGAGAATACTATTCATTCCAGTTGACATGAATGGGTCACCTAGTAAAACTATTTCTAAAGGTTTTCTTTAGAAGAAAATTACACATGAGTGTAAAACAAAATAAGAAGGCACTAACAATTCCATGTAAATTCAACACATTTGCCTATATAAATTATCTACATACTCAGCACACCAGCCTACATTTACAGTTAACACAACACTATTGAGATTTGATACTCGTTCTATATAGGTAACTGAGTCTACATTAAATATAGAATGGATAAATGGTCCAGTGTTACAACTAAATTAATTCCTTTTGCTGAATCAATTTACTAATATGAACAAGTTATCATGAATATATGATAAGTAATGATTCTCAAGAAATGGAAGCTGATGTGAAGTGTTTATTGCGAATATATGTACGATATTTATATTAGGTTGAATAGAGATTAGAGAAGAGAAAGGAGACATGGAGGAACAATAACTATTCTAGGAATGGTACAAGCAAGGCAAGACGATGCATAGGTCATTGGTGAATTATGATTAAACATTATATGGTGTTAGGGTTACCTTTCAAATGCATGGATCTCTTTTCACAAATATGATAGTGAATGCAGAATTCAGTGGTGAGGAAAATTTGTACAGGGTTGAGCAAGCTTCAGAAGTTCAGAAATAGCTGAATATTAAGGTATAACAAGACTTGCATTTCAAACGGATAGGAGAATAATAAAGATGAGTCGATTAAATATTTTAGAAACGTGCGATATTAAGGTTTTGATATTGAAAGCTATTTACTGGTCGGGGTCTGCTTGAGATAGACTTTATGCCATAGACTACTGATTGAGAGCTGGCAGAATCATTACCACGCCGAACAAAATAATACTTAGTAGCATTTTGTTCCGGT
>NC_142928.1:129426150-129443650 GCF_046866305.1 Octopus bimaculoides
GCAAGGAAAGCTAATACAAACAGCCACAAAACACGAGCAAAACAAAAAAACTGTTTTCAGTATTTAAGGAAGCTGACAGATACAAACAAGAAATCATACTACCTAATAAATACGAAGAGGAGGAGGAGGAGGAGGAGGAGGAGGGGGAAGAAGAAACAACAAAAGCTATAAAACAAATGAAGTCCAAACTAAAACTAAAACAACAACGGACCATGATAAAACGATGGCAAGAAAAGCCCCTACATGGTAAATACTGGGCTAAGCTAAATGCAAAAGAAATAGACAGAGAAAAATCCCAGCAATGGTTGAGAAGCTCAGGACTCAGAGCAGAGACTGAAGGATTTTTAATTGCTGCGCAAGACCAAAGCCTCACCACCAGAAATTACCAAAAACATATAATGAAAAGAAACATAACAAGTAACTGTAGAATATGTGGCGATGGACAAGAAATAATAAATCATATTATCTCTGGCTGCCCAGTCCTGGCTAAGAAGGAATATCTTCACAGACACGACTGAGCTGGGACCTATATACACTGGAAGCTATGCCAACACTATGGAATAACAACAGAAAAAAGATGGTATAAACACACGCCAGAAAAGGTCACAGAAAACGAGAAAGCAACCATACTCTGGGATATGCCAATACACACATATAGAGAAATTAAGGCCAATAGGCCAGATATAGTTGTCAAAGGTCATGAAGGAAAAAAAAATGCTTTCTAATTGATGTAGCAATACCAGCAGATGACAACGTCTCCCTAAAAGAAATGGAGAAACTTTCAAAATACAAAGACCTGGAAATAGAGGTAACTCTAATGTAGAATCTAAAAACAGAAACAATTCCAATCATAGTAGGTGCCTAAGGTATAATAAAAAAATATTCAGACAAATACATAACAAAAACACCAGGACTTACAAATATATATAACATACAGAAAATTGCACTACTGGGTACTGCACACATCCTACGCAAAACACTTTCAATACAGTAACCATAAGAGCATCACAGCAAACCACAGCACATACCCAAGGCACACAGAGCTGCGCTCGGTAGTGAAGTAAGAGCACGTTATAAAAATAAAACTACTGAATAATAATAATAATAATAATAATAATAATAATAATAATAATAATAATAATAATAATAATAATAATAATAATAATAATAATAATAATAATAATAATATGGAGAGCAAAGTTTAAACTATTGAAAGATGGAAACGATGCATGGACAATACCTCAGAGAAATGGAAGAGAAAGACAAGACCAACACCTGGAGGTGGCTAAGTCAATGGATGCGCTAGTGCTTTGATATGTAGGAACCTGGAACTAGCTCTGAGAACCAATTATACAAAATTCCAAATAAATAAGAGCAGTGAATCGCCCCTCTTTTGGGTATCTTGCAGCTAAAACGAAACAATCTTACATATTGTTAGTGAGTGTAGCACACTAGCCCAAAAGGAATACAAAAGAGACGCGATAATGTGGATAAGTTTTTGCACTGAAGATTTGTGAAAGTACTGTCTTGAAGGAACACGGAAATGGTACGAACATAAACCAGTAGATGCCACTGAGAATAATGAATATAAGATCTTATGGGATTTTACAATCCAATGTGACTCAGTGAATGACGCTTGGAGAACAAACATCGTTGTAGTGGATAAAAGGAAGAACGAAACCAAGATCGTAAATATTGCCATACCTGGAGGCGCACCAGTAGGTGAGAAAGAGCTAGAAGAGATTGAAAAATATAAGTTACTAAAAGACAAAGCTGCTCGACTGTGGGCAACGAAGAGAATAACTCTTATCTCAGTAGTTGTAGGGGCAGTAGGAACACTAAAAATCAGGTTTGAAGAATATGTTGGAGAATTTGGAATCGACATGATGAGAGAACATGTTCCGAAAACTACTCTATTGAGAACAGCGAGGATTTTGAGACTGGTACTTGTGTGGCAAGTATAGTGGAAAGAGACCCTGTGAGACCTTTGACAAAAGGTTGCTGTCTGCTCTTAGAGAATTAACTGGAGCAAGTAAAATCGAGAGATCTGAGAAATGAAATGGAAATAATAATGATAATAATAATAATAATAATAATAATAATAATAATAATAATAATAATAATAATAATAATAATAATAATAATGATGATGATGATGATGATAATAATAATAATAATAATAATAATAATAATAATAATAATAATAATAATAATAATAATAATAATAATAATAATAATAATAATACTGCCAAGAAAAGAAGGAGGCCGAGGACTTTTACAGCTGGCATTATCAATGAAGGTAGACACCTATCTGAAAAACTCTGAGGACTGGATGCTAAAACTTGTCTTAAAATATGAAAGCAAGAAAGCATCTTACTCAGTAACAAAACAGGCAAAGGAATATCTAAGTGAATTCCAATTGCAACAAATTCAAGAATTAGACGAACTAGAAACACCTGCAGAAAAAGCTAAGCGCTTGAAAACCCGTGCTAAAATTGCTGCCTTAGATATTATGACTGAAAAATGGCATGGAAAACCTCTCAATGGCAAATACCCAAAGAGAGCGAATAATGCAGATATTGACAAAGCCCTTACCCACCAATGGTTAATGGCCTCTGGCTTGAAATCAGAAACAGAGGGGTTTATCATAGCAGTCCAAGATCAATGCCTACCTACAAAGAACTACCAGGCCAACATATTAAAGAACGGCGGCTCCCCATTATGTCGTATATGCCAACAACAAAATGAGACCATCGATCATGTTGTCTCCATGTGCAGTCTGCTTGCGCCTACAGAGTATCTCAACAGGCATGATAGAGCTGCACAATATATTCACTGGGTAATATGCAAAAACCTGGACTTGCCCCATGATAAAAACTGGTGGGAACACAAACCAACCCCAGTACTTGAAAATGATCACATTGCACTCCTCTGGAACTTCACCATTCAAACTGACAGAAAGATAGACGCAAATAGGCCAGACATCATACTGAAAGACTTCAGACAAAAATCATGCCTCCTCATTGATATGACTGTCCCAATCGATATAAACGTATCTGTCAAGACCTACCAAAAACTGAGCAAATATAAAGATCTTGAAATAGAAATTAGCAAAATGTGGAATCTGAAGACGAAAACAATACCTATTGTCATAGGTGCCTTGGGAATGACAGCGAAACGGGCTGATTACTACCTAGATCAGATTCCAGGAAACCCCAAAATGGCTGAAGTTCAAAAGATAGTGCTCATGGGAACTGCCCATATCCTACGTAAAATACTGTCTATGTGATCTCAAATTTTAAAGCAAACACATAATTTTCTTATGGTTTCTTAAACATTCACTTGAACAAAACTGTACAAATCCAAATATATGGTACCCTAGGCATAACACCTACATGAACTTCTAACTTGTTGTCTCTTGAGGTCTCTGGGTGAGACTTGGATCCAACTTGTACAAATGCAAAACAAAAGTCAAACATAAAATAATAATAATAATAATAACAACAACAACAACAACAACAGCAACAATAATAATAATGATAATAAGATAAAACGATGGCAAGAAAATCACCTACATGGCAAATATCGGGTTGAACTAAACAGAAAAGAAATAGACAAAGCAAAATCCCAGCAATGGCTGAGAAGCTCAAGACTCAAAGCAGAGATTGAAGGATGTTCAATTGCAGCACAAGATCAAAGCCTTCCCACCAGAAATCATCAAAAACCCGTAATGAAAAGAAATACAAGTAACTGCAGAATATGCGATGATGGAGAAGAAACAATAAATCATATTGTCTCCGGCTGCCTAGTCCTGGCTAAGAAGAGATATATTCACAGACACGACAGGATTAGAACTTATATACACTGAAATCTATGCCAACAATATAGAATAACAACAGAAAAGAGATAGTATAGACACACCCCATAAAAGGTCACAGAAAATGAGAAAGCAACCATACTCTAGCATATTCCAATACACACAGATAGAGAAATTAAGGTCAATAAACCGAATATAGTTGTCAGAGATCATCAAGAAAAATGCTTTCTATTCGATGTATTAATATCAACAGATGACAATGTTTCTATAAAAGAAACGGAGAAACTTTCAAAATACAAAGATCTGGAAAAGCGATAACTCGAATGTGGAGCCTAAAAACAGAAATAGTTCCTATCATAGTAGACGCATTAAGTATGATAGAAAAATACCAGGACTTACAAATATATATAACATAACATACCGCACATATCCTACGTAAAACACTTTCAATTCAGTGAAAATAAGAGCACCACAAGAAACCACGTAAAATACTTTCAATACAGTAAAAATAAGAGCATCACAACAAACTACAGTACATACCCAAGGCACATAGAGCTGCGCTCGGTAGTGCAATGAAAGCACGTGACAAAAATAACACTACTGAATAATAATAATAATAATAATAATGATAATAATAATAATAATAATAATAATAATAATAATAATAATAATAATAATAATAATAATAATAAAATCCAAATATATGGTACCCTAGGCATAACACCTACATGAACTTCTAACTTGTTGTCTCTTGAGGTCTCTGGGTGAGACTTGGATCCAACTTGTACAAATGCAAAACAAAAGTCAAACATAAAAAAATAATAATAATAATAATAGAACAACTGAAAAATAACTCTCAAAAACTGGAACATCTACAATTTCCTGTATTTTAAATTTTTCTCAAAATAAGTTTAGAAACTTGCACAACTACAGTTTTCTCGGGACGAACACACAAACGATCATCTTTAAAAACTTAAAATTTTAATATCTATAACTTCTGTGAATATCTATCCTTTCCTTTCTCCTTGAGTATTCGAAAATGTAAACATCCGTTTTATTGCAAGAATACTACAGTTTTCTCTGTTCGGACATACAAACGATCATCTTTAGAACATTTTAAGATCTTTAGTATCTACAATTTTCTGTGAAAATTTTACCCTTCTTTTCTCCCCGACTACTCGAATAAGTAAACATGCCTTTTATTGCAACAACACTATCAAAAGCACGATAAAAATTCAGGAGATACGCACCTACCAATATATACAAACTGCACAGTTATGAAAACTGTAAACCACAGCAAAACCTACAAAAAGAAAAGAAAAATTCAAAAAATTCAAAACAATTCAAAATTTCAAAACTTCAACGATGTAAATATCAGTACATATATTATTATTTTTTCTATCAGTAATTAAAACAAGTAATTAAAACATAACAAGAATCGGTTCTTTTCAAGACCAGGGTCAGCACCCTCATTGATTGCCAGTAGTAGTAAACACATTTGACCTCTGCTGACCGCAAGAGTGTGACGCTTCTTTTGTTTCCTGACGCACAGACATGTGAAGCCCCATTGTTGATCTCCTTCTCACCATCTGCTGAACCTATTTACAGACCTGTGGAATTTGGTCTATTCATCAAGCTGCTTCTCTTCTTCCTACTATCCCCTCCAATCATCACATATTTATGATTATCTCAAGTACAAAGGCAAAGGTTGAAACTAAACAACATTTAATAATACCACGCAGTAGTAGGAGCAAAGATGGCAGACTTAACTAAATAACGGTTATACTGTCGTCATGGATACAAAGGTTAGCTACAACTATACAGATCAATGGACTATTGATGGTAAGTAACGATGAAGAATGCTGAAATGGTAAGATTAAAGTAACTGTAACGGTATTAATGACAGTCGACAATAGTGACAGAGACGACAACCGTCTCTACATCTGGAACACAGGACTCAATTCTAATAATTTTAATGTAGCACAAATATGTCTTACGGAGCAAAAAGGAAAACTACAACAGTACACCGGATCGCTTGTCCTATAGTTAGTTTGGAAGCGCGTCCCTCAGGAGAGAGCCATCCTGGGGTCGAAAAGTCATCCACTGGCATAAACTCTTCTCTGAATACGACCCTAGATGGTCACTTGAATGGGAACTGCCTCAACTCGAGCCCTCCAACTCCACCACCACATCCACTACAGAAAGAAAAATGTAAGGGGATCATATGGACCCGAGAAGAGTATACCGAAGTAATATACGCCTATTACTATGCGTTAGGCAGGCCATCTGAATCTGAAGAGAAACACACCACATACTCTTATCAAATATGGAGAACACGAAACCAAGACAGCAGACTATATTTAGACGAAAACAAGTTAACAAATGTTTGGAGGGATATCTTCAGAAATAAAAGACTCACGCAGCGGAAAATATAAAACAGACAGGAAATGAAGAACCAAACGAAGAGAGCAACTCTCCACGAGTCTCAATTGAAAGACTACCATCTGACCAGAACACGCAAAATTCTGAAGGAAAAAAGTGTGATGAACCTGAAAAAGATGGCGAAGAAAGTGATAAAGAGTCAATATTTGAAGACTACGCATTTACTGAAGAACATAGAGAGTCTATGATAGAACTGAAGCAGAAAATCCTGAATAAGATTGCAGTTGTAAGATACACCAATATATGATAGAGAACCATTTCATAAACTCTCAAAGAAATACAAAGCTGAGAAGAATTCCAAACTGGAAAAGTAAAATTGAAAAAGAAATTGTAATAATGAGAGGTGAAATATCAATATTGAATGAACTAATGTGTGGAAACTGTGTAAAATTCAGAAAAGGAAGAAAGATGAAAAGAAAACATAGATCCTAACCAAGAGAAGAACTGCTTTCAACTAAAGAAGCACTGCAACAAAGAGTCCATGCAAAAGCTAAAGCAAATACGAAGATTTGAGAAGGGAAACAAGTTTTACAAACAAAATAAGCTGTTCACATCCAATGCGAAAACATTCTACAGAGAAATAGGGAAGGAAAAAAAGATCATTGAATTCCATGGAAGAAGTTGAAAACTTTTGGAAAAATATCCGGTGTGACTTACAATGAAAATGTAGATTGGATTAGACGCACAGAAGGATCCTATTAAAACTTACCAGAACAAGCATGGGAATACATCACAATAGTAGACTTAAGGATAACACTCACGAAGGCTCATAAGTGGAAATCCCCTGATAATGATAGGGTGCCACATATATGGCTCGCATCGCTCCATTGTGTACAAGAAAAGTTAGTCCAGTTATTCAATGAAATTATGAGGAGATCCTACGAAAGTACCTGGTTGGTTAGTGTAAGAGGTATTACTTACCTACTTCCGAAGAATAATGAAACCAAATTTCCCCAAAACCATCGGACCATAACATGTCTATCTACCACGTATAAAATTTTAACATCCATCTTCGTGGAGAGAACACAAATTTGTGGAACAGAACAATATTTTTCCCACTGAACAAAAAGAGTACTGACGAGGCTCATATGAATGCAAAAACTAACTCTTAATCGCATGATCCTGGAGAACTGTTATAATAAACATAAATCTCAGTTCCGTATGGATTGATTATAAAAAGGCCATTGACAGCATACTGCATCTATGGATCTTGAAATCGCTCGATATCTTCAAAATTTCATCTGTGATTTCAAACTTCTTAAAGCACAACATGTCAGTGTGGAATACCAATCTCTAATAATACCACTCTAATGAAGTACTGACCACAAAGAATATTAATATCAACTGCGCCATTTTCCAAGGTGACTCACTTTTGCCTTTAATTTTTGCATAGCCCTAATACCCCTTATAAGTGAACTTAACATAACAGAGCACGGATATAAAATTGGCGACAAGAAAATAAGTCATCTATTTTATATGGATGACTTAAAACTCTATGGCAAAGATGATAATGAGCTTGAAGGACTATTACTTACTGTGAAAGCATGAAGTGGTGACATTGGGATGGAATTTAATATTAATAAATGTGCCAAGGTCACTTTCCAGAAAGGGAAATTGAAGATCTCACATTTAGTGGTGTTGGATGTTGACACAGTCATAAAAGAACTCGAGCAGGAACAAACTGACAAATGCCTCGCAATAAATGAGGGCTCTGGCATTCAACATGCAAATATGAAAGAGAAGAGCAGGAAGGAATGTTACAGGAGAGTTTGAGCAGTCCTAAAATCCTAGTTAAATGCACGTAACAAGGTGTTAGCTATAAATTCCTTAGCAGTTACGGTTGGTATTTACAATTTCAACGTGTTGAACTGGAATATGAGCGAAATAAGGAAGATTGACAAGAAAATCCATAAACTGCTGACTTGCAATAAGATGCACCACCCAAAGGCAGACAGATCATCTTTACCTACCCACAGCTCAAAGGAAGTCGAGGCTTTATCCAATTTGAAATTTCTTACAAAAATACCACAATTGAACTGGCAAAAATATCTTGAAACATCTAACGACTGGATGCTTAAAGCTCGTCGAAAACCACGAAAGACGTAAGAAGTTTCATTCTGCTATGAGGGAGAGCAAACATTTTCTAGTGAGTTTACGCATAATACCCAAGTTGAACAACATGATGGAAGTGCGACAATTGCAGTTGCAAAGAAGGTGAAATCAATAGCAAGGCAAAATGCGTTTGAACAAAAGGCTGATAGGTGGGAACAAAAACCTCTGCATGGTAAATATATGGCCCCTAGCAAACAAGTTGATGTAGACCAGAAGCACACCCATCAGTGGCTACGGAGCTCAGGGCTAAAGGCAGAGAGTGAGGACTTTATTTTGGCTGCTCAAGATCAGGGTTTATTGACCCGGAACTATCAAGCCAATATAATGAAAAATGGTGAAGACTCAAAGTACCGATACTGCAACGATAGGATGGAAGCAGTTCTGCCATCTCACCGCCTTAGTAATAATAATAATAATAATAATAATAATAATAATAATAATAATAATAATAATAATAATAATGATGATGATGATGATGATGATGAGGAAATTATCAGAAGGCATCAAGAGGAATATAAAGGAAATTGGAATAGAGTGCCCAGAATAGAAGGTTACAAAAGGTTTACTTCCTTGGCACGGCCAGAATTATCAGGAAAGTATTAGATAGCTGAAAAGAACGAATAGCATGGTACCGTAGGCTGCAGGTAGTAAGCAAGCTACGCATGCAAGACTCCAGTTCCAACAAAACCTGTGATAAAGAGAAAGTAATAAAAATAATTCTTTCTACTATAGGCACTAGGCCTGAAATTTTTTTTGTGGGGGAGGGACTAGTCGATTCTAATTGGGCCTCATCTGCAAGGTCATGTGCTGTTTATCTTGATATGAGATCAACATGTCGCACACATATGATTGTGATACATGTGCCTGGTGTACCCTTATCAGGCGAGTAGTCATGATGGGTATACTGGGCTTCGTATATTTTACCCCAGTGTCACTTTGATGGCATGCGTTGCTCTCTCTCAGTCAATAATAATAATAATAATAATAATAATAATAATAATAATAATAAGAAGAAGAAGAAGAAGAAACTATCCCTAAAGGTTTCAACAAATGAGTAGAATAGGCATAAAACCTAGTTTAGTGCAGCTCCAAGAAAACGTTCTTAACATCTAAGGTTACTTGTAGCCCGATGTTAGGAATTTTCCAGCAGTTTAAACTGTTGTCCATATAGTAGTCCTTTCTATTATAGGCACAAAGCCTGAAATTTTGGGCTAGAAGGCTAATCGATTACAGCGACCCAGTACTTGACTGGTACTTATTTTATCGACCCCAATAATTCTTCCTAATTTTGGTACAAGGCTTACAAATTTGAGTGGAAGAAATGTAGTTGATATCATCGACCTTAGTATGTGACTGGTATTTTGGTTTGTTGATCCTAAAAGGATGGAAAGCAAATTTGATCTCGGTAGAGTTTGATCTCAGTACGTAAAGAGTCGAATGTTGTAAAGCGTTTCCCTCCAACGCTCTAGCAATTCTACCTACTCCCCGTCTTAAATGATAATAATAATGGTTTCTTATTTTGGTTCATGATCAACAATTTTGAGTGGAGAGGGAGTAGTCGATGTCAATGATGTCAGTACTTGACCAGTACTTTATAATATCGACTTTGGAAGAATGAAAAGCAAAGTTGATCTGGGCCGGATTTGAAACCAGAATGTATAGAGCCAAAGGAAATATTGCACAGAATTTTTTCAGACGCTCTGACAATTCTGCCAGCTCGAAAATTCCTTTCAGAATTTTGTTCAACTTTTTTACTGCAGAAATCAGACATATCCACTCAAAAACGTATATTTTCACTTAACTGTGTGTGGCAAAGTTTTATGCACCAATTTATCTTTTGTTGACGAATGTCGCGTTTGAAATAACTTTTTCGATGAGATATGTAAAATTTATTGAGGCAACATGACTTGCAGGAAATGCCAATTCTAATATTTGATAGATATTTAACATCCTTACTAAAATAACTAGGAAATTTAATTGCGCAGTTAAATGGGTTAAGGATTTCTTTAAATAACAACAAAAACCCATTAGCAGTAACATAGTACGACGATTTAATAACATAATGCTAATGAAACAAAAGCGAATTAATCGGATGATTGAAGAAATGTAGAATATAATTATAAAAATTAATTGAATTTCTTGAATATATTTCGGTGGTTATATGAAAGTCACAGACGTCCGTAAACCAAGTTTATGTATAAGAGTTAATAATCGCTAATTTCGAAGAAATATATTTTCTTAGATAACTTGCTTTGGTCATATTTTCAACAATAATCACTGCTAAATTTCGTTTCTGTACGGAAATAACTCCATCATTTTATAAGATCGTGTGAAATATAGTAGCATTTTTCCTAACTGATAATAAATCGCTCGATATCGCAAGCAACTGTCGGTGGCATAAATTCCGTTGCAATTAATCTTCAATATGCACGCACGTATTCTCGCACGCAAGCACGCATGTATACACACCGATATACACATACACGCACGTGCATACACACACGTGCACATACATGTATGGATGTATGTATGAATACCTGTGTATGCATATATATATATATATATATATATATATATATATATATATATACACACACACACACACACACACACACACACACACACATATATATATATATATATATATATATACATGTATATATTATAAAGGCGGTACACCAGCATGGCCGCAGTCAAATGACTGAAACAAATAAAAGAATAAAAGTATAGATATATATATCGGTATATACTTCAGATGGCACATATTCTAGGAGTTCACATGCTCTAAGCAAACATGAATCTTAATCTAGATATATTTTAAATACTAAATATCAAAATAAATATATATAAAAAAATATAAATAAGACTCTTCTCGCAGGTATAAATGTTTCAGAGCCATTTCATACGTTTGACATTCATGTAAAGTTCATTACAATTTATTATTTCGTAAAAAATAGGCAAATTAATGACAAATTGTATAACACAGTAAAATATATATTCACACTTAAAAAGAAAATCTCACTGGCGAATAAACACACAGATATGGCTGACTGGTTAAGAAGTTCGCTTCGCAACCACGCGGTTTTGGTTTCAGTCCCTTTGCTAGGCAACTTGGGCAAGTGTCTTTTACTCTAGCTCCTTATGAGTGAACTTAATTAACGGAAACATAGGAGGCCCATCATAAATATACATACAATCATGCATACATTCATACACACACACACACACACACGCACACACATATATTCGTGTGCGTGTGTGTTCCCCCGTCGCTTGAACATTTGTGTTAGTTTGTTTACGCCCCCGTAATTTAACGATTCAATAGAATAAGTACCAGGCTTTAAATAAGTACGAGGTCAATTTGCTCGATTAACTCTGCAAGGCTATACTCCAGCATGGCCGTAGTCCAGTTACTGAAAGAATTAAAAGAGTATGGTGGATTGAGTTTAATTGAAATGATAGTTTATTATATCTCTAAAACATGATGGTATACTTCTTAAAATTGATATTCAGTTCAGTCTATTTGAGATAAGTCAAATTAATTCCTAAATTTCACATATCTTTAACTCATTCGAACTGTCACGTACGAGGGGGTACTGAAAAGTTCCTGGCTTTAAGGATGTCGCGAAGGCTTGTTTGGAAGCCAACTTTCCGAGTTCTTTTACAGAGCTTAGAAAAACTACAGAACCGCTGCAGTAAGTGTGTGAATTTGAGAGGGGGAATATTTTGAATAAAATCATAATTACCTGTATTTTATTTTACCCCAAATCAGGAACATTTCAGGACCTCACGTGATCTTGAAATATATGGCATAGTAAGATATCTTTTAGATTTTAGGCTCTATGTATTCGAAACTCCGTTTAATTTTCTAACCATTTTTGTATACTGAATCTATTTAGCTACGGAAAGAAGTTAGGTAATCATATGTTTGCATAAGTAGGAGCTATTCAAGGCAGAAATTAACAACATTGCAACTATCTTCGATAACATATATTCCAAATATGCTATGTATTACTACAAGGTCTGAGATTTTTAGTAGAACGGAAATGAGATTTTTGTAATAGTCGTTTTTTTTATCTTAAAGACATATTAGTGACGTAAGAGGAAGCTGTAAGCAGCATCACCACTCCACTTTGCTCCACAGATGTATTGTGCGCAAGATTTTATAAACACTCCTACACTGCGCATATATATATATATATATATATATATATATATATATATATATATATATATATATATATATATATATTTAAACAGAAAATAAGACAGAAGACAACGAAAAGAAGCAAGAGGCGGGGTTGTGAAAATGACATGAAACTATACAAGTAATAACATATTATCAACTTCATAGGCTGAAACACATATTACAATGTGTCATAGAGAACTGAGCCCATATAATAGAATGTTAAAACAGTTACACTAAAGAGCTATTACTTGAAAATAATCTAAGTTATTAAAGAGTTGAAACAAGAGCTACACAACTTGCATATACGCTTACACAAATGTACATATGTACACATATCTACAAACATATGTACGTGTATACATACTTGCACGTACATTTTCACCGGTTAAACAAAGATATCAACTGAAATATACTACATAAGCGCATACAATACGTACTCGCCCATATGATGATATATGTATAAAATTAAGCAAAAAGATGAAAAATGCTAAAGAAGGATGGAAACAAATTTTAATATTTCAGATAAATATTACGTATAGCGTCAGGACAATCGGTCTGATGAAACGTATATATAAAGAGCCGTTCATCTGTATATATGAAGAGCGGTTCATTCAAAGTTATTCAATATATTCTTCAATAATTTTGTCGACCTTACAAGAGTTTAAGTTTTCAAAAGCATCATCTACTTTCACGCCAAATTCAAACAAGATTTTAAAACATCCTTTACCAAGTGTAATTTGTTTCCACTATCACGGTAGGTACAGATAACATTTGTTCTTAGTAAGCAACTACGTTGTCATCCTCCCTGTTAGAAAATTTTCTTCTTCCGATGTTTTCTAACACAGCACGCCCAATAAAAGTTGTTATCTCAGGACAAATACTGCAGTTATTGGCCTATTAACAGTATATACACATTAAGCGGTGGTGGGGGACAAACACAAACACAAAGACACACATACACAGACACACACACACACACACACACACACACACACACATATATAAATATGTATACGACGGGATTCTTTCAGTTTCTGTCTACCAAATCCACTCACAAGGTTTTGGTCGGCCCGAAGCTATAGTAGAAGACACTTGACCAAGGTGCCACGCAGTGGGACTGAACCCGGAACCACGTGGTTGGGAAGCAATCTTCTTACCACATAGCCACTCCTAGACATATGCAAAATATACACACATACACATACAAACAACCAATATGCAAACTAATACAAAAAAGACTTCATCGACCGTTCGGTTTAACATCATTACTTATTTCTCGAGGGCCTCTATTGTAAGCTTTTGGGCATGTTTCCGGTTTGAGGATATCTTCTTCTTTTCCTTGCACCAATGTCATCAGGAAAAGTAAAGGGTCCTGGGTTTTGTATTTTACTCGCTGACTGAATGGCTGAATATTGTGTGTGTGTGTGTGTGTGTGTGTGTGTGTAGACAGATAGATAGATAGATGCGTGTTGTGTCGACATCGAAGTGTAGAATTCTATGAACACTCAGTGAACTCAGTCCAATCCCTTGCTTCAGTAATTACATTACTCATGTACTGAAAAAAGCATGAGAATCATCTCTTCTCACTTTGAGTTAACAAATAAAGATAGCAAAATGTGAAACAAAATGATCAAAAACGATTTACACATGAATATATTTGTTGTTGGCACTCCGTCGCTTACGACGTCGAAGGTTCCAGTTGATCCGATCAACGGAACAGCCTGCTCGTGAAATTAACGTGCAAGTGGCTGAGCACTCCACAGACACGTGTACCCATAACGTGGTTTTCGGGGATATTCAGCTTGACATAGTGTGACAAGGCTGGCCCTTTGAATTACAGGCACAACAGAAACAGGAAGTAAGAGTGAGAGAAAGTTGTGGTGAAAGAGTACAGCAGGGTTTGCCACCATCTCCTGCCGGAGCCTCGTGGAGCTTTAGGTGTTTTCGCTCAATAAACACTCACAACGCTCGGTCTGGGAATCGAAACCGCGATCCTATGACCGCGAGTCCGCTGCTCTAACTACTGGGCCATTGCGCCTTCACACACACACACACACACACACACACACACACACACACACACACACACACACATATATATATATATATATATATATATATATATATATATATATATATATATATATATATATATATATACATATATATATATATATATTATATATATATATATATATATATATATATATATATATATACATATGTGTGAAGGCGCAATGGCCCAGTAGTTAGAGCATGATATATATATATATATATATATATATATATATATATATCATAATTTAGTACTTTATGATAACGATTTAACCACACTAATTTCGATTAGTGATCTAAGTGTAGAGATTTCAAATGTGGTACAAGACTTAATTCAGAGTCATTTCTATATAAACAGTAATTTTAACGAATTGTAATATATTGTTCCGTGTATTTTAATTTGATAGCCTTTTATGTAAATTCGGTCTGACGTCCCACACAGCTCAATGTCTGATATACACATATATAAAAAAGAAAAAAAGGAAATTACGTTGTGTGCTATTCATTCGTTTTCAGGTCATTAATGACGTAAATAAAAGGAAAGGTTGCTTTTAGGAACTGAAACAAAATGACAGACCTAGCTTACGAAAAGTATATTATTACACTAAAGTGTTAACCTTTCTCCTCGCGTACGTACCAAAGCATTCATACATATTTACATGTATGTATAATATATGCATAAATATGTTTGAATAAATATTTTATATTATATTTTATTACACACACACACACACACACACACACACACACACACACACACACACACTTCATGGAATGGCAAGAGAGAAGAGATTTATGTAATCATAATCATTAGCTTACAGCTGCTTCTTCTATATAAGAACCGTTCTCTCAGAGCTGAGAGCTTGCGCATCACCTTATATCTAACTGTATAACTTAACACTTTATTCTGGAATATAAGTATTGAGCTCTAACAACAAGTTATTAACAGTGGCGAACTAGGTCTAAAAATATTGGTTGTTAGAGACAACTACAATGCGATGACTTAATCTTTTTTATTTTTTTGTTAAAAGTATTCTTTTTAATTCTCTACAAACACAGCCAGGCTGAAGTAATTAATGCATTCTTCTAGAAGTGAATAAAAAATTCTCAAACTTGAGGGGATGGGCCCCTTGGATATTAACATGGGCTCCCATATATGGATTCTAATGGCGCAGGTGCCCACTTGCCATCGGACAAGCTGGCCAGTTCGCCACTGATTATTAGTATCGCTAAATCTAAGTGAAACCAAGTAAGATATAAAACCATAACGCAAAACAACGGCTTTTCTATCTTACATTTAAATCTTTCGGTTTTAATAACCGCAGTCAAGGCAATATGAACCTTGAATTTGGCCCTGATGCTTAACTTATATATGGTGATAGTGATAGCTGCGCAGCATAACTAGAGCAGAAGAGTTATATTTGCTAATTAGTGTCCGTCGATAGTACATGATATGCTAATGTAGCACTGTTAATCCGTTTCGCATTTACATCTACTCGTAAAACAGTTATGTGTGGATTCAATTACAAATATATTTTAAATGCATATATGCAAATTCATATATTCATATACATATATATATATATATATATATATATATATATATATATATATATATATATATATATATAAATTTCTCAAAATACAATGTTTATATACCAAAAAGATTTTATAACATTTTTCTAACATTTTTCTGACATAATTTAAATATATACTTTAACCATGTAACACAAGCCTTCTGTAGTTTTTTCACTCTTATTATATATATATATATATATATATATATATATAAATAATATAGCTATATGCATATATCCATACATATATGTACATACCTACATCTATATGTATACATACATGCATATATGGGTACAGGACATCACACAAAAAAACGTTAAACACAGTCAGGAACGAAAACATAAAAATGAAAACAGAAAACGAACTTTTTTCGAACAACGAAAAAAACAAACAAACAGAGAAACGAAACATGCGACATAAAGAGCATATCCCTTCGTCAGTTGTCCCTGTTCCATCTACTCCGCGTTTCGAAGGCAAGGACTATACGCGACTTCGTTGAAACAGTCCTTCCCGCAAAGCAAATTAAATAAAATTTTGAATTTTTTGCGGAAGTTGAAAGTGTTAACAAGAACAGGACAGTGAGAACAAGACAGTAAAAACAGTAAACACAAGACAGTAAAAACAGTAAAAACAAGACAGTGAGAATTCATGGCACTTCTACTTAGCGTTCATAATAATTTTTCTATCGTCTTGGCTCAACATCCCTCACCGTTTGTTTTTACAGTCTTGTTCTCAAGGCCAATACGAAACGGCATTTCCTAGGGCTAAATAGCAGTAGCATTCTTCTCTTTCATGGGACTGTCACATTAAGTTGACAAAATATCATCACTTTATCGTGCTGCTACTGTATAAATCTCTCTGAGAGATTTAGAAATGTATTTATATATACGCACTAAATTTTGAATTAAAAGCAGTTCTAATAGTCATTATCAATGACATATACATAGTATATGTGTTTTGTTTATACGCCCACTAGCTGTACGATAGCGTCCTGGAAAATATTCCTTCACGACATCGAGTGTTAAAAAACACTGCATAGCTCAAATCAAGGGAGATAACCCGTCCTGAAGACAGATATCAATATTTCACCATTGTATACGGCGCTGATGAGCTTAAACTATACCCCGAAGCTAATGGACGTATAAAGAAAACATACACTATGTATATGTCATCGATAATTTTTACATACATACATGCATACATACATACACCCAATATGTGCAATTTTGACAATAAAGCGTGGAAAAGTTGTTCTCTGAAGACCTAAAAATGAACGATTTGACAATACAACCATTACAGTCGAGTGA
>NC_142928.1:129448650-129461150 GCF_046866305.1 Octopus bimaculoides
GGCATGATGAACTGAGTGCTTGGGTTAAACGAAATCCGAGAACAATGGACGAAAAGTCGGATCAGAGCTCTAGACATCTCCCGCAACCGTTTCTCGACACTTGAAGAAAATTGGAAAAGTCAAAAAGATGGATAGGTTTGTTCCCCGTCAACTTAATGAAATTCAAAGAAACAGAGGCCTTACAGTGTGTTCCATGTTGATTTCTCGGTTAGAAAGAGAACCATTTTTGTATCGACTCATTACGTGTGATGAGAAATGGATACTCTTTGATAACAGCAGAACAGGATAGTGGTTAGATATAGGAGAGTCACCAAAACACTACCCAAAGCCACCATTGCACCCTAAAATGTTGATGGTTACTGTATGGTAGCCAACAAAGGGGGTTATTCATTATTCATATTTGCAACAAGGAAAAACTGTAACAGCAACATCCTATCGTCAGGAAATTGATTGTATGCATAAAAAATTAAAAAAGAAGCAACCCAGATTACTGAATAGAGATGATTCAATTTTACTTCATGATAATGCACGGCCTCACACTTCTCAAGCGACGGTCCACAAGTTGCAAAGCCTGAATTATGAAATTTTGGCACATCCTCCTTATTCTCCTGATATCTCCTACTGATTGTCACATATTTAAACGTTTCGAGCTTGCTATAAAACACTCTTAAATAAAGAGGTAATTGAAGCATTCGAACAGTTTATTTGTGTAAAAGGTGACAAATTCAGGAACGTTGGATGAAGGTCATAAATGAACAATGATCATATTTTGATTAAATAAATAAATATTCTAAAACTTAGCAATTTTCATTTTTCCCTTTACAAATGCGACATTTCATGCGAGACAACTTAATACATATACACAATATCTTATCAACATATGGCACCTTCATGGTTTTACTTCACTGTGAACTCTATGTTGTTCCTAGCCGAGTTTCTGAATCTTGTCCATTGATTGAAGGTAGTTTACCACTGTTCTTTTATTACTATCCATCTACTCCGCCCATTCTCTGGTCATTTGACGTGGATTTTCGTGAAAAAGTTGATTCAATCGCTCTTCATCGAATTCAATTGGTCGACCGGTGTGTGATCCATCCTTGAGGTCAAAATTCCCATTTTTGAAGCGCAAAAACCAACGGCAGGTGATACTTTGAGGCATTGCTCTTTCTCCATACGCAGCACAAATCTCACGAGCTGCTTCGGCGGCCTTAACACATCGATTTAATGTAAAAAGCTAATGGTGTCGAGAATGCTCAGTCTTGTCCACTTGACATTCCATTTTAATGATCTGAAAATACACAAAAATCAATAAAATTAAAAAATCAAAACACACTATCTTGTAGAGCAAAACTTTCTCTTTTAAATACCATAAAACATTTTGCCAATGTGATTTACTTCAGCGTGCATTTTTAAATTAAAAAAAACGCTCATGAATTATTCCTCAACCCAGTATATAAATATATATGTATACATTCTCTACGCACAGCGCCTTTATTGGTTCCTACGTTCCACTTATTTGTGAGGACAGAAAACAGCTTATTATTTTGTGATTTCATGACAATAATAATTCTTCTAATTTTAGCACAAGGCCAGTAATTTTAGGGGGAACGGGTGGATCAATGACATTGATCCGGTACTTTATTTTATCGACCTCAGAAAGATGAAATGCAAAACTGACTTCGGTTGGTTTTGAGCGCAGGACGTAAGGAGCCAGAAAACACGCTGCTAAGCATTTTGTTCGAAACGCTAATAATTCTGCTAGCTTGTCATCTTCCTCATAGCTAAAACAATTGTAATTTAATTGAAGAATCCTATTTAATTCATATAGAAACAAAGAAATCTAGAAAATGAAGCTAATGATTATCATAGAATTCCAATTACATTTGTATTTCTACCTAAGCTGGTCCTCTTGTTCTGTGCTGTTATATATCATACCAGTGAAGAGAATCGATGCAAATACAGTCTTTTAAGTAAGGTCGTTGCAGGGAGAGACAAAGAGAGTGAGAGAGAGAGAGAGAGGCGAGATGTTAGACAGACAATCAGATAGACAGACAGAAAGACAGACAGACAGAGAAAGTGGAGTATTGCATTGATTCGATGTTTTTTGTGCTTTTTCTCTGCGCCATTGTATTTCTTTTTCTTCTGGAACCAAGAAAGAAGATTTAAACTGAGAAAATATTCTGTGAAGGTTTGAAATACATACATACATACATACAAACATCCATCCATCCATACATACATACATACATACATACATACATACATACATACATACATGCATACATACATACATACATATATATTAGTGTCTCAGAACATTTCTCAATATATTGCATCGATAGTTTTATCATTCTTATGACAGTTTTTCATTAGATTTTTTTCCACTTTTCTTTCGTATTTCCAATATATTAAGTAATTGCTTGAGGCTTGCTTTTATTGTTTACTGTTTGTCGCCACAGGCGGGTGACTTTCTATAAAAATAAAACTACATAGTTTAATAGAGGAGTTAATAATCTAAAGTAGAGTAGAACAGTATAAAATTATATATATATATATATATATATATATATATATATATATATATATATATATATATATATATATATATATATATATATATATATATATATATATATATATATATATATACAAGGCTATGTATGTCTGCAATTATTTCATACACAGCAACACATAAGGGAGTAGACTATTATATTAGAATAGACATAGGTGTGGCTGTGTGGTAAGAAACTTGCTTCCCAACCACATTAGGTGCAAGTTCAGTCTCACTGCATGGCATCTTCGGTGTCTTCTACTATTGCATCGAGTTGACCAAAGCCTTGTGAGTAGATTTGGTAGACGGAATCTGAAGGAAGCTCGTCGTATATATATATATATATATATATATATATATATATATATATATATATATATATATATATATATATGTGTGTGTGTGTGTGTGTGTGTATGTGTGTGTGTGTGTGTGTGTGTGTGTGTGTGTCTGTGTCTGTGTCTGTCTCTGTGTCTGTCTCTGTGTGTCTCTGTGTGTATTCATGTGTGTGTGTCTCTGTGTTTGTCCTCTGCCATCGTTTGGCAACCGATGTTGGTGTGTTTATGTCTCCGTAACTTAGTGGTTCGGCAAAAGAGACTGACAGAATGAGTACTAGGCTTACAAAGAATACGTCCTAGGCTAGTAAAACCTATAAGGCTGTGCTCCAGCATGGCCGCAGTCAAATGACTGAAACAACTATAACAGTAAAAGAAAATAATAAAAGAATACACTAGACCTTACACTGTGTTTCGATTACCAATTCAATCTCATTAGCGTGGGTAATTAGTATTTGCTGAATCTCACGTTAAGATGCTTAGAAAATAAGAATGAGTCCTAGGACTCACAGGACCGTTACCCGATTTCTTTCGTTTATAAGTAACCGAAATCACAACACCCCCGTTGAATGGGATGCCAGTCCATCATAGGAGTACTCATTTACACCTGAGTGAACTGGAGTAACGTGAAATGAAGTGTTTTACTCCAAAATACAACACACCCCCAGATCTGGAAATCGAAACCACGAATATGCATAGAACCTTGTGTATTATCCATGGATTTGAAATTGTATCCAATGTGATTTTCAGCTCAGTGACCACAGATAATAGTTTACTCCTGTGGTTTTATCCGATAATTTTTAATCCCTATTATAATTTGAAACTCGATAATTAGATGATATTTCTAAATAGTCATTAATCCGATATTATTAATAGACAGTTGTCAATCTGGTGTTGTCGCACAATTACTGAAGTCATATGTTGTCAAGTTATTCATAGGAAGTTGATTCTCCAATACATCTATATGAAAAGAGACTATAAAGCGACTGTTACAAAACCACATTACAAATCAATCTTGCCGGAGTTGGTAAAATTGTTGTTGTAAATGTGGCACTTTAATGCTTCTTGCTCAGAAAAGGAAAATGGCAAAAAGACTGTAAGTAGACTACAGTAGAAGCAACAACATTAGAAATAACAGACTTATTGTTGCTTCTATATCACCAGCAGCCACATTCCCGGACATGGTAAACAGAAGTGACACAATGGCTCCATCCCCGTTATCGTTAGAACCAATGTGACAGGGGTGGTCCCATTAAGTACAAGCCATTCTCCTTCTACCACAAAATCTGCCAGAAATCTTCTGCCAGAAGATTTCAACTTGAATCTTGTAGAATTAAAAGTTAGTGATTAGTCTGTAGTTTTTACGACCTTCTGTATCTATTTCTTTGCTTGAATATTGCTTTCTGATTCAGCCACTTTGGTATTTGTAATAGGCGCAATACTTTATAAAATTAGTTCGTCATATTGATATAGTACATGTATGTGTTTTATCCAAAAATTTGTTATTTTTATTGTTATATTTCGGGATTGTCATTTGTTTTTCTTGACAAATAAACGCAAGCACTATATCTTCGTTCTTCACTATTATCATTGCTCTTATTTTATTCCACATCCATTGCCTGGAAATCTTTCGTCACACATCAGTGACTTCTTCAGCGACTCTTAAGATGTGACGAAAGATTTTCGGATAGTGAGCATAAAATAAAATAAGAACAATAATATCGAGTGATGAACGAATATATCGTGCGTGTGTTTTTATTTGGCAAGAAAAAGAAATGTCCATCCTGAAATATAACAATATCTTTTTCAGCACATGATTTCATATCAGGAATCTTGTAAAACAAATTCATTAACTTTTGCTATATTTCCCATTAAGATAATTTCCAATTGTCTTTTCCCCTCAAGGATTCCATTATATTTTCCACTGTTTATATCTTCCTAGGCTAGCAGTACCATATGATTTAAATCGTCTTTAGGACTCCGTATTAGATTTTTCCTTTAGGTGGCTTTCCTACTTTCTATATTTTTTGTAGTGGAGGCTCAATGGCCCAGTGGTTAGGGCAGCGGACTCGCGGTCATAGGATCGCGGTTTTGATTCCCAGACCGGGCGTTGTGAGTGTTTATTGAGCGAAAACATCTAAAGTTCCACGAGGCTCCAGCAGGGGATGGTGGCGAATCCTGCTGTATTCTTCCACCACAACTTTCTCTCACTCTTACTTCCTGTTTCTGTTGTGCCTGTAATTCAAAGGGTCAGCCTTGTCACACTGTGTCACGCTGAATATCCCCGAGAACTACGTTAAGGGTACACGTGTCTGTGGAGTGCTCAGCCACTTGCACGTTAATTTCACGAGCAGGCTGTTCCGTTGATCGGATCAACTGGAACCTTCGACATCGTAAGCGATGGAGTGCCAACAACATATTTTTTGTCAAAATATTTTCTTTTACGTATTATTTCTACGTAATGTTTTTGTAAAGGTTTTGTTTTGTTTTCTCGACACATTTTAGTTTGTTTCAGTTGTTCGATTCGTATTTCAAATCACTGGATTCTCTATGCTTTTGCCTTCACTACTTGGATAAATTTTCCTTTTATGATTATAAGATTCTGGTCTTTAATTTCAGGCTTTCTATGTAAATTTTCATTTTAGCACCTTTGCCTTTCATCTTTTCGGTGTCGATGAAATAAAGTAGCAGCTAAGTACTGGGGTCAATGATATCGACCCTTTCTCTTCAAAATTACTGGCTTTGTGTCTAAATTAGAAGCCATAATTAGTTTGTGAACCTTTAGTGGTTAGTAAAGAAATTATTATCATTATCATTATTATTATTATTATTATTATTATTATTATTATTATTATTATTATTATTATTATTATTATTATTATTATTAATGATGTTACTCTTGTTATGGCGGTGCGCCTGCAGAATCGTTAGCACATCGCATAAAATGGTTGGCTGCATTTCCTCCAGCTCTTTACGTTCTAAGTTCAAATTCCACCGAGGTCAACTTTGTTCTTCATCCTTTCGGAGTCGACAAAAAAAACCCAAAATAGATACTAGGGTCAGTTAAATCGATTTACCCTCACCCTCTAAAATTTAAGATATTATGCCAAAAGCTGGTCTTTATTTGTGATAGTAGTAGTAGTAGTTCACTCCTTTTTTGCTGCCATCATATCTGTTATGCTGCAGGATACGCTGTGTTACAACTATATTGCTTTATTCCGCTTTTGTGTTGTATTCTTTGCAGTGTGTGTTTCGTTGTATTACTTCATATTCGCATTTCTATGTTAATGCCTTCATGTACAGAAATTATTGGATTGTTCTTTAAAATGTCTGGTTGTTCGCTTAATTTATACTAATCATTTGTGACCAAATGTTGGGATTGATTTTTCGTCTGATTTCATATGTCGATCCCCACTTACAATTCGGTAGAATAAAGAGCGTTTATAACCTGTAAGTATTCGATTCAAGCCTTTTAAACTCCTAACGAGTTTGTAATTGTTATTTTCCTTTTGGTTTAGCGGTACATGCTGAGATTCTGTCTCGTGATGTGAATCCGTTCGGTTAAGTAGCATTGCTGAATTGTTTGCGTGTTTATTTTACAATTCTAAATTTTAGGGTAATCATGCTGGTGCAAAATGTTTATAAAACTTTAGTTAATATCTTATTACAATTGAAACAACATTCTCTGTCAGTAGCCGCTATCTTTTCTTTTCTTTTCTTTTCTTTTCTTTTCTTTTTTTTTTTTTTCTTTTCTTTTCTTACTCAGTAGCTTAGAGAGTGTCATAAATGAATGTGGAACAGACAAGCAGGCGATAAAATTAACATTAAAATGAGCAATAAAGCAGAACCTTTAATTATAAGGACAATGACACTAACAATCTTATGAAAAGTCATTTCAGCTATTTACATTTTGGAGAAATGCAATTTTCATTACGAACACGTGATGTATTTCAAACTACTCTTTTTTATTGACATAGCTTTCTTCGAGGCAGCTATTTCCGTTTCTTTTACTAACATATGTTTCCTCTTTCACAAATTCTGTTGTTTTGCTGTTATCAATCTGTTGTTTTGGTTTTTATGTTAAATTGCTTTCATTCTGTGTTTTGGCTTTTGAATTTCTTCTTGAGATTTGAAAGCCACGTATGTTCACTCAGACAATTGCATTATTGTAAGTCACATTATTATTACTATTATTATTATTATTATTATTATTATTATTATTATTATTATTATTATTATTATTATTATTATTATTACTACTACTACTACTACTACTATTATTATTATTATTATTATTACTACTACTACTACTACTATTATTATTATTATTATTATTATTATTATCATCATCATCATCATCATCAATTTTCAATTCTGCTTCCATTGCTTGCTGAGTGTCTTCCTGACAACTAGGTCAGAGAAACGTACTGTATACGCTTGTAGGCCATTAAAATAAACACACCAGATTGTTCATTTACAAAGTTATATGATAGAGGAAAAGGAAAAAATAAAAAATAAAAAAGTAAACAAAGAAAATAAAGGGAAAAAGGAAGGAAAATTCACAGCGACAATGCTCTTCTCAGTACGTGTAACGTACTAGTTAAGAGAATCTTTTGCACTTCTTGCATAGCTGGTATGCCAGGGATCATCCTTAAATAATTGTCAGTTCCTTTTTTAATAATTCCAAGTGCTCTATTATTTTTATCTCAGGTATTGTTGGAACTCTTGGATTCTTGTTTGTGTAGCGGGCTTGCTGCCTGCAGCCTTCAGTACCACACTATTTCTGTTCTTTTCATCTATCTAATCTTTCCTGATATTTCTGTCCGTGCCAAGGAGGCAAACCTACTGGGCACTCTATTCCGTTTTCCTTTGTATCCTTCTTGGTGCTTTCTGGTACTGTCCCCATATATCTAACAATAATTGGCACTATCTTCACCTTCATCATTTTGCATAACCGAGCTATTTCGCACTTAAAAGGGTTGTATTTATCTATTTTTTCGCCTTTTTCTAGACTGCTCGTGGGTCAAAGGGGCACACAACATCAACTATATAGCACATGTGGTGCATCTTGTCGACCACCACGAGGTCCGATTTGGGATCTTTATAGCTTTCGTCACTGTTTACAGTTTTGTACCTGTTGTTTTCAAATTTGGTATATGGATTAAATTTTGTATACTAATTAGGAAAATAAAATTCAGTTTCCCTATAAATCCATAATTAAAAAGTTATTAGCCTTTAAAATTTTCAAAATTTGGGTATTTTAGCCAATCAGAAGCGAGTATTTTACATATCACCGTGGCGAAAGCTCTGTTTCCATAGTAACCAAAGATACTGCGCATGCGCACAAGGAGGAGAAGGAGATACGAGTAAATTAATCTCCTACAATGATACTCTTGTGTTTTTCTCCGTCACAACATATGAATGAGAAAGGAAGGGGTGATAGAAAACTGATAGTAGGAGCGTTTCAACTCTGTGTGAGTATATGTGTGTGTATGTAAAAGGGGGTATGTGAATGTTTGTGTGTGTGTGTGCGTGCTCATGCAATGGAAATGAGATGGTAAATATTCAACGCTGAAAAGAAAAATCAAAGAGCGTTTCAACTCTGTGTGAGTATATGTGTGTATGTGTGTGTATGTGACAGCACGGGGCCAGCTTGTTTATTTTATAAAATCCTAGAGTGCATTGAAAACTTTCGTTCTTGAATAACTAATAAATGTCTGTTTTAAATAATGTCTTGACGGTTATTTCTAGTAACTCCCGTTGGTTTTTTCGTAGCTTTTAAATATTTAATTTGCTCGCGAATGTTTTAATGTTAAATTCATTCGAGTTTATTTTAATGCTTTGACTGTTATTTCTAGCAATGTTTTGACATGCCGATGCACCCCACCCCCAATGAGGGAAGAGGCAACGAACGCGCTGTTTTCTAATTGGCTGAAAATTCTGAAAATTATCATAAATTAATAACAAATTTGGATTCAGCGTCAAAAATTACATCTATATGATACATTAAAAAATTTTTTTTAAGATAATTGTAAGCAGTGACGAAAACCACAAAGATCCCCGGTCTGTTATGCTCTAGCACCTGACCTGTTTGGATTATTATTATTATTATTATTATTATTATTATTATTATTATTATTATTATTATTATTATTATCATTATTATTATCATTATTATTATAGATAATATTAAGACTGCTACAACTCCTCTGGAAGGAATATGTAAATAAAAAAGAAGAGTGCCATAATAAAATTTGCTGAACGATATTTCGGTATTCCTTCCATATTCCTTCCAGAGGAGTCATAGTAGTCCTAATATTATCTATAAAAAAAAATGAAGTAGACTGAAATATCGAATTTTTGAACCCGTTGAAGGTATGCGAGATACCGAAATATCGTTCAGCAAATTTAATTATGACACTCTTCTTTTTTTTATTTTATTATCATTATTATTATTATTATTATTATTATTATTATTATTATTATTATTATTATTATTATTATTATTATTGTTATTATTATGACGATGATGAGAATGATGATGACGACGGTAGTAATAACAATAGTAATAGTGCTTTATTAACCACTAGGTATTTACAAAATTGTCGAGGACGATATTGGACGGTATAGGACGATAGAATGTTGGGGTAGGTAAAAGTGTGTAATCAGGAAATAACCGAAAAAACAAACAAAAGTGTCAAGTAAGAAATAATTCCTCCAAACTGGGGAGGCCTCCGATGGCTGCTCATGAAACTTCACAAAACCACTGTCACCTGACCATCTATTAGCAAATTTGCTGGGACAGCATCTTCACTGGTACTTGTAAAGGTTGATGCGGGCTCGGTCAAAGAGGAATCCAAGGTGTGTTTTAATCCAATATCTATACTATAATTTATAGCTTTATCCACTTCGAGTTCCACCGTTATCATACATTCATGCTTCTTTAAACAATTAGGATCAACATCACATATAGGCATCAAATAAAATAGCAAAATTTTTATCACTAGACTTATGCGACAACATAATTAATCAATGTAAAAATTCAAGCAAAAAAACTTTGCATTTACGTAAATAAACCATGTAGTCATTCTTAACATATATTACCCGTTGAATTTCCTCATTATCTTCTCACGAACATTTTTTTAATGAATCAAGTTTATATTATAATGGAACACTTTCAAAGAGTTTGTTACAAACAATATTAAATACAACAAAAAGCACATTTACTTACCGAACGAAAAGGAAACCGAAAAATATAATCATCATAACGCACTTTTCAATCTTCAGTTTCCATCTGAAAAGTTAAAAACTGTTTTTAAACTCCAAGATAAAGCTTTTACAAATCACGACAAATATTACTGATTACACAGCAGAATCACGGTTAACCTCTCTTATTCAACCGCTCACAGTTTTACTGAAACAATTTCCTTTTAAATGCAATCGAACTCAAAAACATTCACCATAACAGTACAAATTATGTTAACTTCATGTTTCCGTGCAAAAGATTGGTTTAGATACGAATGTCTCTAAACAAAGATTTTACCAACATAAATTTCTTTAATCACCAAAAATTAAAAGGTTAGCAGCTCATAAAATATGGCTGCTCAAAGTCTCTATCATAAATTTTAACACTTCGTAGAAGAGTCTATTAAGAGTTAAGACATATAAGCAAAATAAAAAACGCCATGACAACTTCGCACATTAGCAAAAAAAGGGACACTTTTCTCCAAAGAACAAGTATTGAGCAGAAATTCAGAACTCATCTCCTCTTGTAGACATTTTAAATATGTGACATTTTAAATACATAGACTTCTCGCACGTGTAAATTCTTATAGTTGAAAATAATTGGTTTAATCTTTTGTAGCGCAAAAGACTGACGTTTAATCACATTATATTATTTTTGTTTATATGCTTGTCTCTATAAACAAATATAACATATAGGTACTAACAGTCAGGTATTTCCTGTTTATCAGAAATATTAGTACAATATGGAAGATATTTACTTCTTGGTTGCAAAGACTGACAGTATTTACTGATCTCACGTTGTTTCCTCCCTTTTGTTTGTTACCAATATAGCTACCCATTACTGTTCCAAACTCCTCAGTAACAGCTACCTTTGCTATCACCTCCCACACCCAAACTGAGTTACCCCTATGCTAAAACCAATTTTGAGATATCAGTTTTTAGCGACAAAATTTCGAAACAGCCACTATTAATATATTGTCTCGTCTGTGTGTGTGCATGTGTGTGTGTGTGTGTGTGTGTGTGTGTGTGTGTGTGTGTGTGTGTGTGTGTGTGTATGTGTGTGTGTGTGTGTGTGTGTGTGTGTGTGTGTGTGTGTAACGAAGAGCATCCGACGATTATAGAAAGCTTTCAGAACCAGAGGGTCAGGGTCTAAAGACTTCTCGCTGGAAACGAAAGAGAAATCGGCAATCCATTATCTACGGGTTTTAAATCTTTTGTACAGTCATCGGATGTATTTCATATAATAAATGTTCTATTCTATATTCAAAAATATTGAGCCCTTCTTTGAATGAATTATTAATACCTGTATTTAAAAAAACTTATCACATACACATATGCACACATACACACACATATATACATGCCTGCATACATTCATATAAATATATAGCTACAAACACACATATAAATGTTAATTTTTGTTATTTTAGAGGAATTTTGCAAATAAAATCAGGAGGTGCAGAAGTGGCTGTGAGGTTAGTAGCTTGCTTACCAATGACATGGTTCCGAGAGATAGAGAAGACTATTTAATGTAGCTTGAGTGTGTTTCGGTTTTCGTAAGGCTTGGATATCGATTGTCTTGGCCAGTTCTATTCCATTGTCAACTAATAATGCTGGTTAGTATCTTTTGAGACGAATTGCCTTTAGTTCTTGCAGTCTTTTATTTCGCGTTCTATAATTTGAGACAATTGTACAGGTTCTTCTTGCTAGATTGAAGGGTATGTTTGTCTTCGTGTGCTTTGGGTGATTGGAGGTGGTTTGTAGTGGATATCAGTTTCAATGTTGGAGCCTTTTTTTATAATAAGAATGTCTAGAAATGGAAGTTGATCTTGACTATATTCCATTGTAAATTGGATATAGTTGTTGACACTGTTGATTAAATTTTTGAATTCATGAGGCAGTCATCCAAGTAGCCATCCATATATATATGTATGTATGTATATGTTTGTGTGTCTGTGTTTGTCCCCCCAACATCACTTAACAACCGATGCTGGTGTATTTATGTCCTCGTAGCTCAGCGATTCTGCAAAAGAAACCGATAGAATAAGAACTAGGCTTACAAAGAATAAGTCCTGGGGTCGATTTGATCGACTAAAGGCGGTGCTCCAGCATGGCCACAGCCAAATGACTGAAACAAATAAAAGAATAACAGAATATTTACTGAAGTAGGTGTCCAATATTAAAAATTAGCGAGACCTGTGGATATATCACGGAATTAATAGTAAACCTATTGGGTTATTCCTGAAACCTTTATCCAAAATGCCTGCAAGCGTAATCTGTGTTGTGTCTGTATCAAAAGATAGTCGCTCATCTGCTATTCATTGAAAAGTGCAGGAAATTGGAATACGATTATTATTTAATGCCTTATA